>NW_025091457.1:0-60999 GCF_019320065.1 Cervus canadensis
GAGACTCTCAGGAATAAACAGAGGAGTAGCAGTAAAATCCAGTCAATTATGCCAAAGATTGTAAATGGCACCATGGTCAAAAGAACCTTGAGCAGATCTTCCCAACTATTGTCTTGTAAACAATGAGAGTGACAATAGCCCTTCCTCTGACACCAACTCCACTTCCTATTGGACACAAATATAACAGTGGTGATTGGATTCTGAATAAATACATCCTCCTGTCAATATTCTAACTGAATGGAGGCAATGATCTGCTAGTCCTCTGAAAATTTCCAAATTTTCCAGATCTGCCCAGTTTCCTGGACCTAGGAAAGAAAGCTCATTGGGCTGTGTGCCCTGGCCTCCTGTGAGCTGAGGTACTGCCAGATCTCACCCTGGCAGCCAGAAATATAATGTAGATAAAGTAAATTGCATTGCTGTTTTGGTTTGGACCCGAAAGGCAAACATTCAACTGGAAATCAAATAAATGGATTCTAGACCTGAGTAAGTGAATCTAAGTAAGATTCACTCTAGCTCAGTTCAGCTCAGTAGCTCAGTTGTGTCTGACTCTTTCTGACACTGTGGACTGCAGCATGCCAGGCTTCCCTGTCCATCATCAACTCCCAGAGCTTGCTCAAACTCATGTCCATTGAGCCGGTGATGCTGCCCAATAATCTCATCCTCTGTTGTCCCCTTCTCCTCCTCCCTTCAATCCTTCCCAGCATCAGAGCCTTTACTGATGAGTCAGTTCTTCACAATAGATGGCCAAAGTACTGGAGCTTCAGCTTCAGTATCAGTCCTTCCAATGAATATTCAGGACTGATCTCCTTTAGGATGGACTGGTTGGATCTCCTTGCTGTCCAAGGAACTCTCCAGAGTCTTCTTCAACACCACTGTTCAAAAGTATCAATTCTTTGGTACTCAGCTTTCTTTATAGTCCAACTCTCACATCCATACATGCTGCTGCTGCTAAGTCGCTTCAGTCGCGTCCAATGCTATGTGACCCCAGAGATGGCAGCCCACCAGACTCCCCTGGCCCTGGGATTCTGCAGGCAAGAATACTGGAGTGGGGTGCCATTGCCTTCTTTGCATCCATACATGACTACTGGAAAACTGTACTTTGACTATATGGACCTTTGTTGGCAAAGTAATGTCTCTGCTTTTAAATATGCTGTCTAGGTTGGTCATAACTTTTCTTCCAAGGAGCAAGCGTCTTTTAATTTCATGACTGTGGTCACCATCTGCAGTGAGTTTGGAGCCCAGGAAAATAGTCTGTCACTTTCCAGTGTTTCCCCATCTATTCGCCATCAAGTGATGGGACCAGATGCCATGATCTTAGTTTTCTGAATGTTGAAAAAGCCAGCTTTTTCACTCTCCTCTTTTACTTTCATCAAGAGGCTCTTTAGTTCTTCTTCGCTTTCTGCCACAAGAGTGGTGTCAACTGCATATCTGGGGTCTGAAGATCAGAAAGATGCACCAGCAACATTCTGCCTGAACTTCCTTGGCTGAAGAAGAGAAGCCCCACTCCCACCCCACCCAACAAGAGGACACATCCATACTAGATATTGTTTTACATTTAGAAAAATACAGCCACAGGCTTAGGGAATAGGGGAGAGTCTTATACAATTTTGATTTGAAAGAAGACAAACTCAGCTGATAAAGAATCCACCTACAATGCAGGAGACCCTGGCTCAATTCCTGCATCAGAAAGATGCACTGGAGAAGAGATAGACTACCCACTCCAGTATTCTTGGTCTTCGCTGGTGGCTCAGATGCTAAAGAATCTGCCTGCAATGTGGGATACCTGGGTTAGATCCCTGGGTTGGGAAGATTCCCTGGAAAAGAGAAAAGTTATCCACTCCAGTATTCTGGCCTGGAGAATCCATGGACTGTATAGTCCATGGGGTCACAAAGAGTTGGACACAACTGAGTGACTTTCACTCAAACATAATTTAAATGTATAGAACCAATGGTTCCAAAATAAAAGCCGCCAAGGTTTATTGAGAACTTCCTAGGTGCTTGACAGAGTTTCAAGTACTTAACAACTATACAATATTACCAAGTCTTTATTTGCAAAATAATAATAATAACAATCCCCCAAAACTATGAAATAGGTAGTATTACTATTCCTAATTTACAGATGAGACAACTGAATGACAGCTTATATGTGCTAGTGCCAAGATTTAAATCTCGGATTTCTGACTCCAGTCTCTTCAACAAATTGTTTTCAGAAAACTGGTCAACTATGTGTAAAAAAAATGAAACTAGAATACTCTCTAACACCACTTGCAAAAATGAACTCAAAATGGATTAAAGACCTAAATGTAAGACCAGAAACTATAAAACTCTCAGAGGAAAACATAAGCAGAACACTCTCTGACATAAATCATAGCAAGATCCTCTATGACCCACCTCCCAGAGTAATGGAAATAAAAACAAAAATAAACAAATGAGACCTAATTAAACTTAAAAGCTCTTGCACAACAAAGGAAACTATAAGCAAGGTGAAAAGACAGCCTTCAGAATGGGAGAAAATAATAGCAAGTGAAACAACTGACAAAGAATTAATCTCCAAAATATACAAGCAGCTCAATACCAGAAAAGTAAACAACCCAATCAAAAAGTGGGCAAAGGAACTAAACAGACATTTCTCCAAGGAAGATATACAGATGGCTAATAAACACATGAAAAGATGCTCAACATCATTCATTATTAAATTAATGCAAATCAAAACATGAGATATCATCTCACACTGGTCAATGGCCATCATCAGAAAGTCTACAAACAATAAATGCTGGAGAGGGTGTGGAGGAAAGGGAACCCTCTTGCACTGTTGGTGGGGATGCAAACTGGTACAGTCACAAGGGAGAACATCGTGGAGATTCCTTCAAAAACTGGAAACTGAACTGCCATGAGCGTGTGTGCTTAGTCACTCAGTTGTGTCCAACTCTTTGTGACCCCATGGACTGCAGCTTGCCAGCTTTCCCTGTCCAAGGAATTCTCCAGGCAAGAATACTGGAGTGGGTGGCCATCCCCTCTTCCAGAGGATCTTCCCAATTCAAGGATTGAACCCAGGTCTCCCACACTGCAGGAGGATTCTTTACCATCTGAGCCACCAGGGAAGCCCAAGTGGGTAGCCTATCCCTTCTCCAGGAGATCTTCCCAACCCAGGAATCGAACCAGGGTCTCCTGCATTGCAGGCAGATTCTTTACTGACTGAGCTACCAGGGAAGCCCTAGAACTGCCATATGACCTAGCAATCCCACTGCTGGGCATACACCTCAGAGAAAACAGAATTGAAAGAGATACATGTACCCCGGTGTTCACTGCAGCACTATTTGCAATAGCTCGGACATGGAAGCAATCTAGATGTCCATCCGCAGATGAATGAATAAGGAAATTATGGTACATATACATGATGGAATATTACTCAGCTATAAAAAGGAACTCGTTTGAGTCAGTTCTAATGAGGTGGATGAACCTGGAACCTATTATAGAGAGTGAAGTAAGTCAGAGAGAGAAAGACAAATACTGTATATTAACACATATATATGGAATTTAGAAAGATGGTACCAATGATCTTACACTCAGGGCAGCGAAGGAGACAGAGATGTAAAGAACAGATGTTGGACTCATCTAGAGAAGGTGAGGGTGGGATGATTTAAGAGAATACCAGTGAAACATGTACAATACCATATGTAAAACAGATGACCAGTGCAATGCATGAAGCAAGGCACCCAAAGCTGGTGCTCTGGGACAACCCAGAGGGATAGGATGGGGGGGGGAGGTGGGAGGGGGTTCAGGATGGGGGGGGACATATATATACCTGTGACTGATTCATATTGATGTATGGTGAAAGCAATCACAATATAGTAAAGCAACTATTCTCCAATTAAAATAAATTAATAAAAAATAAAACTCAAGAGTATAGCTACTAATCTATCTAGAAAGTAGCCTTACAAAGTATCATTCCAAAAAAAAAAAAAAATCAAGATCTATGAATCTCTTGATGTGTAAAATTGGCTATATCTTTTTTCCTTTCCCAGTGTTATCCTTGTCTGTAGCTTATGGAATTTTGCATTGTCAATGAAGAAACATCTCAAAGAAAGAAGGATCTTTCTTCAGACCTAGGAGGGGAATTATGATTGGTTTGGGCCAGGCAGAACAATTTCTTTTTTCTTTGCTGGAAATTAGAGGACATGTGACACAGATCCAGTCATGAGACCCAGCAAAATCCTGTCTAGGGAAAGTTTTGGTCCATGATAAACAGATAAATTGAGAGTCCTCTATATCTCTCCTGTTTTGAATATGTATAAAACCTGATGCTCCTGGAGGAAGGAAAGGCAGTCCACTCCAGTATTCTTACTGGAAGAATCCCCATGGACAGAAGACCCTGGCGGGCCAGTCCATGGGGTTGCAGAGTCAAACACAACTGAGCGACCAAGCACACAAAACCTAGTGCTGAAAGTTGAGACAATTATTTTAGGCTCATCAGCCTTTGGACAGAAAAACCAATGTACTGAGGTTGGCAGGATAGAAAATTAAAAAAAAAAATAACAAACACACCTGAGTTTCTAATGACAACTGGAGCCTATGCATCAAATCTGGACTCCTCTATCTCTAGATTTCTTGCTGCAAGGATAGTTATACATCTTTATTGCTTAAGCCATTGTAAGGCATTATGTCACTTTGCCTTTAAATGCATCCTAACTTATACACATATTCTTTGTCCATGTATAGACATATGTTATGTCTATACATTTTTTGCCTTTCTTTATTTCACTTGGCTTGTAGCTATGTGGTCAAATAAAACCAGGCAGTCAAGGAAGGAAAGGAAATGTATTTGAGCAGCAGTTTATCAACACTGTTCTGGAAAAAAGTACTCAAGACTGCTGCGCTATCATTTGCCAGTCTCCTACCTCAAACCTTGCTGAGATGCACTCACCCACAGGCTGTGACTCAGCAGTAGACACAGTAAAGTATATCCCTAGTTTCCTCATTAGTAAAATAAGCAATCTGAACCAGGGGACCCTTAGGAAAATTTTAGCACTGACATTTTATACTTCATGCTCTGTCTATTAAGAAGGTTATATTGGCATAACTTTTAGAGTTGCTCTATAAATAATAACCACATCTTTAAATACTTAATAAAAGTTATAACAATTTATCTCAGTTATAAGTTCTCCCTCTCTGCAGGCCTGAGGCCCTCATCAGGAAAATGTGGAAAATGAAATGGATGCTCTTATGGCCCTTTCCAGCTCAGACACTCTTGAATCTGGCCAGATTCTTAAATATGTGGTTCTAATTCTCACAGACTTTCTGCAAAGCTTATGCAGTCAGGTCTGATGATGTCTGAGTCAGAGATCTTTCTGGAGCACAAATTTATGATAAAAGTTAATTGATTCAGACTGTAGGCTCCTCATTTCTCTGCTTTTCCATGGTGCCCAGCACACCATGTGGCATATGTATGCTCTCAGTAACTGCTGGTAATTCAATAATTGTGCTGTGGTTTTTGTTTGTTTGTTTTTGCATCTACTATTTGACTGAGATATTAAATAGGGTATCTCAACTCCTCATCATAATCCTTCAAGGGCAGTATTTTTATGTCTATAACCTGAATAAAAAACAAGGCTGCCTACATGCCAGCATGGTGTCACATCCAAAATAAACCCAAACCAAACAACCTGAAAATTAAGTAGGTCTTTCATGAAGTCCTGGAAGATATGGCTAAAGGGACAGTCACATGGAAAAACATACAACAGAAACTCCTTTTACCCATTTTTCGTCCTAAAATCCTCCAACAGCCCCACAAAGATCCCCAGCTCCATCGTCCCAAGTGCTCTAGCAAAACTCCTTCCTCCTGTCCATTCTAGCTTACCCCTTTCAGATCTACTCTGTCCTTTGGGGATGGTCTCATTCCCTGCATAAGCTAAGTTAGCTTGGAAGTTCGGCCCCCGGGGCCTCCAGTTTTCCCCTTGACGAGCCAGGCACACTCTGCAAGTGCAGACGGCAACGGCCCTCGGTGTCCCCTCCAGCCCAGAGTGCACGCCCCCCACTACACTGCGATGGATGCACACCACTCTTCACACAAGGCTGCTCTCTGTGTGTACATCCTCTAACCAGTGACTGCCCCAGGATCACCTAAGGAGCTCGTCAAAAGCACAGATGTCTGGTCTGCATGTCAGTTTCTCTGAATCAGAGTATCCTAGGGTGAGAACCAAGAGGCCACATTTTTAAGAAGTCTCCCAGGAGATTCTAACCTGTAGTCAGGTTTCAAAGCACTGCTTTACACCACAAAGGCTTTAGAATTAAGCTACAGAGTCGTGCCCATGGTCAGGACCATTTTCCTAATCCCCTTTCTACTGTCTTGCCTTCCTGATAACACGGTGTCCCAGAAACACAAGCAATCCTCAACTTCTGAACCCTGTGGGTTTCAAAAATACGTTAGTCAGAGGCAGGGTGCAGCTTTCCCCAAAGAATAGGCACTAGAGATCCATGTGGGCTCAGAGTGCTCCAAAGACCTGTAGGTCTTTGCAAGGTGATTTTGTGAGAAAGTATATACAACAGTTCCCACTGGGGCTTCCAGTGGGAGGAAGCCCACTAGAAATTGGGGCTTCCAGTTTCTCCCTGAGGTCAGGCAATAAGAGCTTAACCTCCTTTCTGGGGGTCTGGTGGCAGGAGGGGGAGGTTGAGGAAACTGGGACTTCCAACTTCTCCCTGAGGTCAGGCAATAAGAGCCTAGCCTCCTTTCTGGGGGTCTGGTGGCAGGAGGGGAAGACAAAGGAAGTCTTATATGGTGACAAAGGAAGCCCAGAGGTCTGGTAGCTACTGAGAAAGATGTCAGAAAGGGGACCCTCCAAAGAAACAAGGAGTAGGCCACCAATGAGGTAGGGATGCAAAAAGGAGTATCTTCATGCAGAGGGCCCAGGCAGTGGTTTCTTTTGCAGTGTCAGAACTCTGAACTGAGACAGGGCAAATATGTTCACTGGGCTTAAGAGAGAGGCACCTTGATGGAGAGGAGGAAGGTCCCGACCTCAGATCATTCTGGCAGCAGCACCTGGGCCCCCATGAGGAGCAACCCATCAAGAGGGTGGGAAGGCCAGTCCCAGCATGAGGACAAGTATTTTGTTAAGCAAGTGCTCACTGTGGGCTTCCCTCTCCTGGGTCCTCCTCCAAGTCCTGTTTTCTTTGGAATTGACTTCAACATCTGAAGGCTCAATATTACATCCTTCAAAAAAACTTTAGCCACTGAAGGAAAAAAACCCTGACCTCATTATTACATGATCTTACCAAACAGATTCTGAAGACAGTTTTAAAGTGAGGGCCTGTGCCTTTTTAAAACTCGATTGCATTGCATAATTAGTAGCAATTACTGTCAACAAACATTTATCAAATATCTACTGATGCACTAGGCCTGAGGAACATGTGGGCAAGAGTGAATCAATCCTTTGGCAGAGCACAGAGTACCAGAAATCAGAACACATGATCTGACAGCAGAACGATCCCCGTGAGTCTGCTGGAACAGGAAATTTGAATGCAGATCTACCTCTAAAAAACCAAAACATTTGCTTACCCAAAATAAGACTTGAAAGGCCAGTGGAATCATTGATTAAAACATTTAATTGGTTCTGCGCACATGAGGTTAAATCCAATGTAATCATAACATGAGTTCAGATCCAACATCAAAATGGGTACAGCCATGTGCATAAGGGAAAGAGACCTCACCTTTCTTCACACAGCTTCCACAGCACAACACAACAACTCAAGGTGATTGCTCCTCTAATTTGCTATAGGGACATGGACATAGGTAAGTTTTTATTACCTCAAATATCCTGGTATAACCTCTCTCTGTTCCTTTATGTAATATTCCTGCCTTCAGTCTTATTTTGAATGGACTGGTGGTATGACTGGGAGACTGGACTGGTGGACTGGAATGAATGGTAATAGCCCCTTGCTTTCTAATAGTAGTTTGTAGAATTACTGTAGGCAGTAGAACAGTTTTAGCAAAATAAACTTCCTATGCAACTTCAATCTCTAATACACATAAACAGAGATCCCTGAGTCTGTCCTTTCCCCAGACTCTCTCCAGCCTCAGGAGCAACTCTAGATACAGTTGCTCTAAAACCTCAATGCACACCAATTTTTGCCTCTGAGGCAGAGACTGCAAATTACCATCCCAGGATCCCTTTCCCCTTCTTTCTTAGTAACCAGATTCTAATAAGGGTGGAAATGAAACCAATTAAAAGATGACATTTCCAAGCCTGTCTTGCTGCTACATAAAGCCAGTAAGCCAGTACTGATTAAAGACTGGCCAATGATATACAAATGAGAGTGCTATATGAGATTCCCAAAAGACTCCTTAGAACTGAAAGCTGTGCCTTGTCTGTTCTTCTGTTTTTCCTCCTTTCTGCTTTCTCAAATATGGGCATGATGGCTGAGCTTCTGCAACCACGCTGAACCGTTAGGTCACTTTGAAGTTAAAGACTATGCTCTAGCGCTAGTGAAACCAAAGAGATAGAACCTGTGTCTGAAAGACTTCATGGTGTTGCCATACCAGCTCTGAATTTCCTATCTCTGGATTTTTTTATGTGAGAGAATAAGTACTGTGTGTCTATAACATTGCTTAGGCTTTTTAATAATTTACAGCAATATCAAGTCCTGATGCAGAACCTACCTGTAGTTAACTTTTCCAGCAAAAGATTTCACTGTGAGTCTCCTTTTATGTACTCTGTTTAACAAGGAAAAATCATGAAGGACTAAGAGAAGGACATATAGTATATGCTATATACTATATGGGTCAAATTTGTTTATAAAATGTATTTTAAATTTGATAAATTAATAAAATAGCTAAAATTTACTGAGTGCTTACCATGGGCTAGGCTATCTGCTAAGCATTTGTGCATATATTATTTCATTTACTACTCAAGTCAACCACATGAAGTACGTGATATAATGGATAGTTTTCAGATGAAAAAATCAAGGCCAAGAGGAGTTTGCTACTTATCTACAGTTTCACAGCTAGTTCACTGCAGAGCAGAGATCTGAGACTATAACTCCTTTCTAAAACAAACAGCAAATGAAAGGGGACTGAAAGTCTAAGCAAAATAATTTGATCAACAAAGGGTCTTTTGAGGTACTTTATAATAAGGATAGTTTAAGCAGAGTATCGGAGAAGGCAATGGCACCCCACTCCAGTACTCTTGCCTGGAAAATCCCATGGAAGGAGGAGCCTGGTAGGCTGTAGTCCATAGGGTCGCTAGGAGTTGGACATGACTGAGTGACTTCCCTCTCATTTTCACTTTCATGCATTGGAGAAGGAAATGGCAACCCACTCCACTGTTCTTGCCTGGAGAATCCCAGGGACTGGGGAGCCCAGTGGGCTTCCGTCTATGGAGTTGCACAGAGTCGGACATGACTGAAGCGACTTAGCAGCAGCAGCAGCAGCAAGCAGAGTATGTTCTGACTCAAGGTCTCTTTTGTGATCTAAACTTGGGATGAAGCAGCTTTGGAATCAGGCTGGCTTTGGTACAAATTCTTGCTCTACCACTTTTTGGAAGTGTGATCTTGGGCAAAATTCTTTAACTTCTCTGAGCCTCAGACTGCCTTGCACAGTGAGGTGGATCAATGAACTAAGGCATGTGAAGTTCACAGCACAATGCCTGCATCTGATAGGTAAGCAAGTCTCAATTTTGTAGCACAGGGCAGGCTCAAATGAGAGGAATGAGGTAAGAGGTTCTTCACTTATTTTCAGAAGGGTTTCCAAACATCTCCTTGGAGGTGCTGCACAGAACAGAAGAATGTTTGTAACGTTTGTGAAACTGAACAAGATACCTCTCTTTAATCTCAGTTTTCTCACCTGTAAAGTGGGAATTACAATTTCTTTTATGCAGGATCATTGGAAAAAAGACAAGATTGGCCATAGAATGTTATGCAGTGTTAAAGATCATTATTAGAGTTAATGTTCACTCACCCCGGTCACTTCTTAATTTTTCCAAATGAAGCAACAAACTACCTATCCCACCTTCTTATTTTTCTTATTTCAAGCCATTACTAAGATTTCTTTCATATTGTGGAAATTGATGCCAACAGTTATGATTCAGAAATGCTAACCCTAAAGAAGGTGAAGTATCAGAATTGGATAATAGAGAAAAAAAGTGTGGCAAATACACAGAATGGTAATTTCTGCAAGAAAAATGATAATTTCTAAAATCATAAAACTCATTAGGAGATTAAGCCAGAATTTAAAACTTCTATACATCAAAAAACACAATCAACAGAATGAAAAAGTGGCTTATGGAATAAGGGAAATGCAAGTCATATATCTGATAAAAAGATTAATATCTAGAATATATAAAGAACTCCTATGACAACACAAAAAACCTAACTAAAAAATGAGCAAAGAACTTAGATAGATATTTCCCCAAACAAGATATTCAAGTGGTTAACAAGCTATGAAGAGGTGCTCAGCATCACTAGTCATTGTAGAGATGCAAACCAGAACCACCAGGGACCGTGCTGTGTGCTTAGTCACTCAGTCGAGTCTGACTGCGACCCCAAGGACTGCATCCCACCGGGCTCCCCTGTCCATGGGGACTCTCCAGGCAAGAATGCTGGAGTGGGCTGCCACGCCGTCCTGCAGGAGACCTGCCCAACCTAGCATCGAGCCCAGGTCTCCTGCACTGCAGGCAGATTCTTTACCATCTGAGCCACTGGGAAGACCAAAACCACCATGAAATATCACTTTATACCCATTAGGTTGGGTACAGTCAAAAAGATAGGAATAAAAAATGCTGGGAAAGATATAGAGAAACTGAAAATTTGGCGCACTGTTAGTAGGAATGTTAAATGGTGACCCCCTGTGGAAAATAGTATAACAGTCTCTAAAAAATTCTATTAGAAATAGAATTTCCATATGATTCTGCAATTTCACTTTGGGTATATAAATAAAAGAATTGAAAGAAATGTACACCCATGTTCATAGCAGCAATATCCACATTAACTGAAAGGTAGAAGCAACCCAAGTGTCCATTAACAGATGTATGGACAATCAAAATTTAGTGTAGACATATGTAGATACATATAATGGAATATATGTATATAATGGATATATATATATAATGGAATATCATGTAGTCTTAAAGGGAAAGAAATTCTGACACATGCTTCGATGTGAATGAACCTTGAGGGCATTATGCTAAGTGAAATAAGTAAGTCACAAAAAGATAAATACTCTATGATTCTACTCACACAGGGTATCTAGAGTAACCAAATTTGTAAAAGCAGAAAGTAGAGTGGTAGGTTCCAGGGGCTTAGAGGAAGAGAAAATGAGAATGGTTGTTCAATGGGTATAGAGTTTAATTTTGCAAGATAAAATTGTCCTGGGGATTACTTGCACAACAGTATGAATATACTTAACATTACTGAACTGTACACTTAAAATGGCTAAGGTAGTAAATTTTATGTTATGTGCATTTTATTACAATTGAAAAAAACTTGTTTGGCAAAAAGCAATAGGAAGAAGTATAAAAGAGAACAGAAGAGTGAGCAGGTGACAAGAGTACAGTAACATTATGTGGGCATCAGAAATGCATTTGACAACTACTTCCATAAAAGTTGTGCTTCAAATTAAATTGGCCTGTTTTTGAATGCTCTCATCTAAATGGATTGCTGGCAGGGTGAAAATACTACGTAATCAGGGATAAATGGGAAGTACATCTGGTTGGAAGCAAAAGGTCCACTAGGGCATGTCAGAGGCTGGTGCTGGAACTGACCTCATTTAACAAACTCATTAATGACCTAGAAGAAAACGGAAATAGCCACTGCTAATGAAATTTGCAAAGATATGTTGGTGATGCCCTGGACTTGGCCATCACAGCATAAGCATTGCTGGGATGGAGAGATTTTCCACTAGGTAATTAATTGGATTAAAAGAATGACTTCCTGGGATAAGAACACTTGCTCATTTCCAACTCTCATCTCCAGAGCAGAAAGCAGATTTTGTCATGTGATGCAGATCAGAAAACCACACTTGATAAAGGCCTATGAAAGAATAGTGCTTTCCCAGAGCACAATTCTGCCTTTGTCCTTTATCTCTAGGTAGAAGACAATGGAATCTATTCATTAAAAAGATAGAAGAAAGGAGAAGGTAAAAGAAGCAGAGGAGATACAGTCTTTCTTCCACAGAGGAAGGTCTAGGCAAGAAGCCCACATGTGCTCAGTCACTCAGTCATGTCCCCACTAAAATTTAGTGTACACTCTCTGAAGCTTGGCACAAATTATGCCATCCTCTTCCCCTGCTTAAAACCTGTCTGTGGTCTCCCAGGGCACTCAGGAGGAATCCAGAATCTTTGACAAGGCCCTGAGTGATCAGCCCTGCCTCCCTATCCAGCCTCATCTTGCACAACTGCCCTTCTCACCCATGTAATGGCCATCAGCTTCTCTGCCAGCCCAGCAGAAATTCAGCACCACTATCTGCCTTGGCAGTTTCACCCCTTCCCACTCTGAGTCACTGTGCTTGGTTCAGGAGTGGACAGGGGGACTCAAGCTGTGCCAATCTGATTCCATCCCATCACTTCCAGAGCAACAAACGCTGAGGAGCAGCTCTCCTGATGAGGATGGCTGCCTATAGGGCTTCTCAGATGAAGATGTTGTTAGCATTTCAAGCAGGATTCTTCTTTATTATGCAGAACCCTTGTTAGCCTTTAGTGTTCACGCTTCTGTACACAAACTTTCAGTTATACTCCCTGAATCACTGTGATGACAACAACAGCAACAAAATGATACACCTGAACACTACCCAGGGTTGAGAACTGCAAGACATAGAACTTTTTGTGATGAGATGGAAATCGAGGAATGAAGCAATTTGCCTAAGGCATTCAAGTCTTCAGTCAATGTGTCATTTCCTCAGAGACCTTTTCATATCTCTCCCATCTGAAGTAGGTCTCTGTCATGACACTACTTATTGCATATAGTACAGAACCAGTTTACAAATACGTGCTCAGTTGTGTGGTTTTTTTGTTTCATATCTGTTTTCTCCCACTAGACTGGAAGTTCCATGTTGTTGCTGTTCAGTCGTTAAGCCACGTCTGACTCTTTTTGACCCCATGTACTGCAGCATGCCAGGCTCCCCTGTCCTCCACTATCTCCCAGGATTTGCTCAAATTCATGTCTATTGAATCAGTGATGCTATCTAACCATCTCATCCTCTGCCACCACCTTCTCCTTTTGCCTTCAATCTTTCCCAGCATTAAGGTCTTTTCCAATGATTCTTCACATCAGGTGGTCAAAGTACTGGAGCTTAAAAAGGGACTGTTTTGGTTTCCAACGACTGACATTCAATAAACATTTGTAGAGAAAAGAAGAGAGGGGGAAAGGAATGTTGTTTGGAAACTAGTAACACTGTTCAGTGACTAACATCTCAATCCAACCCACAAAAATCTGTTTAATCTAAGAACCTAAATGTCATACCTACACTGCTTTTATGAGAGATGGGTTGATTGTAGGACCCCAGGAGCCCACCTGCCTCTCCATAAAACCAGTTTTGAGAATTCCCCTGGCTCCCAAGAGAACAGGTCCCACTTCAGAAGAGCAGGGCTTGGAAGATGGAGGGGGCCGGTATGAGTCTGATAGCATTTCATTTACCCTTTCCTCTCCCCTCCCTCACTCCAGCATTGGCAGTACTCTCAGGGGCTCCAACAGCAGGGAGAAAAGGTAGGCTTCAGAGAGGGAACATTTGCACTACTTTGGAAATCAGACACCTCTTTTCTAAAAGCCTCCTTTTTTGGAAACATGCTGTTTTGTGGTCGCCTGGCACCATGCCCCCCTCCCTAACACACCCTGCCCTTAGGAGGAGTTACCTTTCTTTTGTGGGTTTGCCTTTTTGAGGTGGGAAATCCAGATGCCTGACTCCCACTCCAGAAGCCAATAGATCAAATCCCTCCTGCCATGGCTGTTGTATAGCTGATAGAGTCTCTCCAGGGCTTTAAATATTGAGTGAGCAATTTTTTTAAAAAGACTGGGGGACATTCCCTCAGTAATGTAACACTGATCATAGTGTTTCTACTGCTTGGTTAGTCCTGACTTCTAGTTTCCTGGCCCTCAAGGGCTGCCTTGCCTCCTGCCCATTTCCAGGCCTAGTTCTCTACTTTCTCAATCCTTGGACTATCTCAAAATCATTCCAATAAAATCTCCTTTGTTTAAATTACCAGAGTCAAAGACTCTGTGGGCAATGCAAGATTCTAAATGAATTTCCTGAGTCCTGATCAAATTATTCATTGGAGTTTCACATTTGCATTCATGCTTTCCAAGTATAGCTGGTGAAAGTCCTTTATGCCCCACGCCCTGGACCAAGTGTTAAGTGTGCAAAAACAAATAGGATTCAGGCCCAGGCCTAAGAGAACACATTCTGCTTGAAGAGGCAGAGAATTAGATCAGAAACTGAAACTGAAGTGGTGTAACCTGTTGCAAGCGTCCTTGGAAGATAATGATCCAAACTCCCTCACTCTCTCAGGCACACATTCAATCTCTCTACCTCTCCCACTTCCAAGGGCTTCTGGGGTCTTTGGACAGCAGGCTCTAGTAAAGATGTGGGTAATGTGAGTTTCTGCTGACATGGAAATATCCATAAGAAGACACAGAATGCATGTACAGTGAAATAGAGCTGCTGAAGAAGAATGTCAACACTTTTAAAATAAATTTCTAATTTAATTTATTAAATTAAATTAATAATTTTTTTAAATAAAATTAATGAGTACTTGGGGACTTTCCTGGTGGTCCACTGGTTAACACTCCATTCTCCCAATGCAGGGGACATGTGCTCGATCCCTGGTTGGGGAAATAAGATCCCACGTGCTGCAAAGCATGGTCTGAAAAGATAAATTAAAAATAAAATAAAATAAAAAATAACAAGTACTTATGGAGACTCACGTACAAAACACACAACAGCAAGATTGCCTTACTGGAGTGAAAAAATCTCAACTAAGAGATTCAGGAAAGAAATCAAAATAGAGCATGGTCATTGTTGAGATCCAAATTAATGGCCTGGAAGATCAAATTATAAGAAATATTTCAAAACACAAAGGAAAAATGTGAAGAGATGGAAATCATGAAGGAAAACTTAAGAGCCGTGGAGAATATATCCAGGAGGCCCAGTATGTGAAACATGGATGCTCCAGGAGAAGCAAAGAAGAGTTATAACACATAAGACTCTTTGAGTTCTGTCAGGACTATAGAGTAAAGAGACACACGAAGAAACATCTTGGTAATATTCCAAACTTTGGGTGAAAAGAAAAGCATTCAAATAAAAAGAATGTAAGCTCAGACTTGCAGAGACAATGCGGGAAGGAGAGGGTGGGACAAATTGAGAGAATAGCATTGAAACATTACCACATGTAGAATTAAATAGCCAGTGGGAGTTTCCTGTATGGTGCAGGGGACTCAAATCATGTGCTCTGACAACCTAGAGGGGTGGGGTGTGAGGTGGGAGAGAGGTTCAAGAGGAAGGGGACATGCTTATACCTATGGCTGATCCATGCTGCTATATGGCAGGAACTAACACAATATTGTAAAGCAATTATCCTTCAATTAAAAATAAATTGAAAAACTAAAATAAAAGAACGCAAGCTCTGTAAGGGAAAAATAATCAGAATGGCATCAGATTTCTTTACTGCCACCATAGAAGCTGAAATACAGTAAAATAGCAGCCACAGACACTGTGAGATTGCAACCAAGATTCTACTCCCAGCCAAGATTATTCCCTTATTAGAATCAGTGGAAAATGCATAGGAACATGCTGGAAGTCGGAGAGTGTATCAACACCTTAGGAAAAGAATCTAGGGAGGATATCCATATGCAAAACAACAAAGTGGGATTCCTACTTAAGAAAAGTGGAACATAGACATAAATATAATACCTAAAACTCCTAGAAGAAAACATAGGAGTAGATCTTCATGACTTTGGGTAAAGCAATGATTTCTAAGCAATGTCACTGAAATCACAAGCAACAGATGAAAATATTAGAAATATTAGACTCTTTGAAATTTACAATGTTTGTGGTTAAAATGACACCATCAAGAAAATAAAAAGACAACCCATAAAAAGGAAGAAAGTATCCACAATTCATGTATCTGATAAATGACATGTATCCAGAATACAAAAAGAACACTTTTCAATTCATTATTTTAAAGGTAGATTTTATTTTGGGGAGCTCCAAAATCACTGCAGATGGTGACTGCAGCCACGAAATTAAAAGACACTTGCTCCTTGGAAGAAAAGCTATGACCAACCTAGACAGCATATTAAAAAGCAGAGACATTACTTTGCCAACAAAGTTCCATCTAGTCAAAGCTATGGTTTTTCCAGTAATCAGGTATGGATGTGAGAGTTGGACCATAAAGAAAGCTGAGCACCAAAGAACTGATGTTTTTGAACTGTGGTGTTGGAGGAGACTCTTGAGAGTCCCTTGGACTGCAAGCAGATCCAACCAGTCCATCTTAAAGGAATCAGTCCTGCATATTCATTGGAAGGACTGATGTTGAAGCTGAAACTCCAAAACTTTGGCCACCTGATGCGAAGAAGTTACTCATTTGAAAAGACCCTGATACTGGGAAAGATTGAAGGCAGGAGAAGGGGACCACAAAGGATTAGATGGTTAGATGGCATCACTGATTCGATGGACATGAGTTTGAGCAAACTCCGGGAGTTGGTGAAGGACAGGGAAGCCTGGTGTGCTGCAGTCCCTGGGGTCACAAAGAGTTGGACATGACTGAGAGACTGAACTGAACTGAACTGAGAACTGACAATAGAAAGGTCTTACCAGACACACTCCCACATCATACATTTTAAGATGACAGGATTAGTCAGAAGGTTCTTAAGAAGGAGAAACAAGTCCTCAAGCAGGATACATTGTTTTTATATTATCATGGGTACAGAGTTTAAGGGAAAACATAGCCTTGAGACATTAGATCTGGTCTTAAAGAAAAAGTGTTTTATGTGACTAAGACAAGGAATGTAGGAAAAAAATGTTTGTCCCTTTCTCCTCCTTGAGAGCCCAGGACACTTTTCTCCTTCTCGAGGGCCTGGACTACTTCCTCCTTGAGGACTCTGGACTCCTTATCAACCTACCTAAATTAACTGTCTCATTGGAGATTGAGGAAATGAATAATAAAATTATAGGTATATTTCAATCCTAAATCCACCAAACAAGAACTACTTGTTTTTTTCTTATGTCCCTGGAATATTTATGAAAACCAGCTATGCATTTGTCCACAAAGAATATATTATTTGGAAAAAATTAAGGGTTAAATTAATAGTCAATTAAAAAAAGAAAGTTTTTCAGCCAATAAAAAAGAAATGAATAATTTAAAAGTAATCAAAAGAAAATCTTAACTTTTAGAAATTAGAAATACCTTCTTGATTAATATAGTATATATATATATGATATATATTAGTCAGGTTTTTCTCTAGAGAAGCAGAATTGAAAACAGGGACTCAAATTCATGTGCATCATAATTATTTTGCTTTTAAAAGATTTATTTTATTGAAGGATAATTGATTTACCATGTTGTGTGAATTTCTGCTTTGAAGAAAAATGATTCAGTTATACACATATATGTATATATATATTCTTTTAAAATTTCTTTTCCATTATGGTTTATCATAGGATATTGAATATAGTTCCCTGTGCTACATAGTAGGATCTTGTTGCTTACCCATTCCGTATATAATAGCTTGCATCCAAACTTCCAATCCATCCCACCTCCCTCCCTATTGGTAACCACAAGTTTGTTCTCTATATCTGTGAGTCTATTTGTGGGGAGAGAGCAAATGAGCCAAGATGGTGTGGTCACGCTCTCTCGCCCATTTTTAAATAATGACTGTGTAACAGTTGAGATCACTTATGTCTGACACCTGAGCTTAAAAACTGAGAATTTTAGGGACTTTTCCCATGGTCCAGGAATTAAGACTGTGCCCCCATTGCAGGGGGTGGGGGTGCGGCATTGGGGCAGGTTTGATACCTGGTCAGGGAACTAGATCCCACATGCTGCAACTAAGAGTTTGCATGTTGCCACTAACAGCCGGCACCGCCAAATAAACAAAATACAGCGTGAGTGTGAGCGCATGCTCAGTCACGTCCGGCTCTTTGTGACTCCACGGGCTGTAGCCTGCCACGCTTCTCTGTCCATGGGATCTGTCCTGCTTTGGCAGGCAGATTTTTTATGAGTGAGACACCTGGGAGACCCAAATAAATAAATAATAAATATTTTTTAAAAAGGGAAAATTTGAAAGCTACTAAAATTTAGAATCTGTATAATTTATATGTTAGCTTCACTCAATCACTTAGTAGTTACATTAGCACACTTATTTGGGGCATATTATGTGTAAACTCTCTGTGCCTCAGTCTCCTCAGCTGAAAGGAGATGATCACAGCACATTCTCCAGAGAGTGGCTGTAAGAACTGAGAAAGTTAATATATATAAAACAGTCAAATGGTACTTGTTATCATTACTCTCTATATGGCTGGTTCTTTCCGCACATTTTGTATGAAACCACAGCTGGTCCTGTACAGAAAGTAAACAGAGGATCATTTTTCTCCTCATTGGTTTTCCTTCCTCTTCTCCCCTCCTTTTTCTGTAGTGGAAGGAAGTGTGCTCCTTGCTTGTTCTGTGGCAACTCTGGAGTCATGGCAACACTGAAATGAGAAGTAGGCCAAGCATCGGGCAAGGCCAAGTGATAATATAAATGGACTTAGTGGATTAGAAATATGGACAGCACATAATAGAATGAGATTTATCTTGGGAGAAAAATAGTTTATTTAAGAAGAAACAGTTCAATGCATAGTCAACCCAGAAGGGGGAAAGGGTGTATCTCAGAGAGGTAGAGATAATGAACAGAGGAAAGGGCACTGGCAGAAATACAGCCAGAGGGCCCCTGTTCTATACAGCATGACCCTAGGAAAAGGAGATGGATGGCCTCTGATAAATATCTCCTCATCCTATGGACTGCTCCTTTTGTGCTTGATTTAAGATTTCCAAATCTAACAGAGGTCAGTGGTCAAGTAGTTGATGTCACTGTGCACCAAAAATATTTTTGTCAGTTGCATTAGTCATTATTTTGGCTGTTTGAATAACCAAATTAGAACAATCACAGACAGTCTGAACCATAGCTGGGCAATGTGCCCTCATGACGAGCACAGATACCAAATCTAGTACCGAGAGAAGTCTCAGTCACACTGCATAGACACAGCCCTGGGTTCCAGAGCTATTGCCAGAAAACACAGTCCAGTCCAGAGCTGGTGCTGGGAGCTGAGGGATCGTGCTGCCATTGCATCTCTAAACTGAGTGCCATGGGAGCCTGCCTTTCCTCTGCTGTGGGTTAGGTCAGCTCAGGAGGCTTTGTGTCTGTAGACAAGAGCATTGGACTCCCTTAATTAAGAACTAAGACGTTAGTGTAAAACTGATCAATAAAGACACAATCTTACTTGAAATCCCTCCCCATCTTAATTGGTTTAAAACTAACACCAAAGGAGAAAACAAAGAGA
Source organism: Cervus canadensis (assembly GCF_019320065.1). Lineage (NCBI taxonomy): Eukaryota > Metazoa > Chordata > Mammalia > Artiodactyla > Cervidae > Cervus > Cervus canadensis. The sequence goes on from NW_025091457.1 coordinate 19,517, forward strand.
GCCAGGGTATAATCAGCCCCTGGAATGGTGCTGTGAGGCAGTAGACCCAACAGAGGCTGTGATACCTTTATTGCATCCCTCCAGAGGCAAAACCCCAGGATGAGGAAGACCTTCAGGCTGGGAGGCACCCAGAGCCAGAAGGGTGACTTCCTACTGTCTGACCATGATGGAAAAGAATTCACAAGAACTGGATTCACCCCCAAAACAGATCATTATGTTCCCTCAGTTTTCCCTTCAAACAATCTCAGGGACCTGCCCTTAGTTCTTCAACACCACTGATTGTCCCTTAGTTCAGATCCTCTCTATATTGGCTCCCAAACTGATCTCCCTGCCTCTCAGCATCGAGGCCTTCCACCCTTCAGCACCTCCCCAACTTCATCTGTCCTTTGAACAATGAAATGCATGTAGCCTAGGAGATCTACTTAAAGCGCAAATGTGACTATGACAGCCTCTCATCCATCAATTTAAAAATACCCAGGTAATTTATTCAACAAAGTTTTAATGTACATAGGTGGGTCCCAGGCACTGTACTAGGCACTGAGAATATGATGATAAAAAATAAAGAAGCCCTACCCTCATGAAACTTGGAGTTTAATGGGGAAAAAAGACAGCCAAACAATTACACAAGAAGACATGCTTAAATTCTCTGAAGAAGAGGGGGCTCTAGCAGAGCCTCAATCTAGCCTGGGAGGTCAGGAGACTTTCCTGAAGAAGCAACTTGTGAACAGAGATCTGAAAGATAAGTAGGAATCAACTAGGCCAATGCTTCTTGTAAACTCTAATTAGGTTAAGGAAATTAAATAGTGTGCCACAACCAATGTCTTTTGAAATGAAATAATAGACTGGACAATAGCACAGTAGAAGAGAAAAGGATCGAAGGAAACAGAATAGAGTAATAGAGTATTGATCAGAACATATTTCAGGTAGCAAAGGTTAATATTTCATCATATGTTTATAAGGAGTTAACTATAAAATGTATTTCTTAGTGTGAGCTGTAAACTAGCCAGTGGCAGAAGTAAGGGGAATGGAAGCACAAATCCTAGAAAGAGAACAGCCTCTGCAAGACTCAGTGGAGAGAGAGCAGGAGGTATTTAGCCTCGTTTTTAATCTGTGAAAGAACCCACACATCATTCATTCAGCAAATACTTATTTAATTCTCTTTCAAAACAGCACACCCAATCAGAGTCACAAGGAGGAGCCAGTCAGCTTTCCTTGTCTAAATGAGTTTGCATGCCATCAGGAGAGAGAGGTATGTAAATAAATATTAGACTAAGTTTGAAAAAAAGCTGCAGGAATAAATCAAATATAATGAGAAGAGAATATAAGGAAATTGCTTCTATCCAGGAAAGATCTCAGAGAGCTTTATGAAAAGAGAAGGCTTTTTCTTGAGGTCTGGAAGGACAGCCAGAGGTGAAAATTCAGGAGAGGAAAGGACACAGAGGTACAAACAGTCCAGGATAAAGAACAGTGGTGATAAAGGCATGGAATGCCTTTGGAGATTCCATATTTGGGGAATGGTGAATCAAGGTTGAGAGTGGAGAGAGGGTCATTGAAAGACCTCATAAGGACCAGAGTGGATCAGTATCTGTCTCAACCTCCAACTGTGATACCTCAGACAACTCTAGCCTTCTCTCCATTGGTTATCCCCTCTGTGAATTGGGAAATATAACTCTGGCCTCTGATACAATCAGCAGAGCTGGGGAAAATAAAATGCACTCAACCATATAAAGTGTTTGTAGCTCACTGGAGTAAAGGTGCCCAAAATCTGCAAAAATCTTAGTAGCCCCAAAGAAAGTCAGTTGTTTTATAGTAATAGGATTAATGGGGCTTGGGGGGTGGGGGGTGTATTTTTCAGTCCTTCCAATCTTCTTATTGTTGAGCTGCCTCAATTTCCTTTTTAATAAAATTTTTCCTTTTTAAGAATAAAAACTAAAAGACCTGAGGGTCATTATAGAGTAAAACAAATATCAAAGCATGAATATTTCTGTATTAATATTATGAACATACCTTCAAAGTCATAGGATCTATCCTCAGGTGGTCCTACCCATCAATAAAGGGTATTATGAAAATCTGTTAATTTTTCTCTATATCTATGTATCCTGGATTCTTGATTCACTAAACTCTATTAGATTGTAATCTCTGCTAGGTAAACAGAGACCTTGTTTACCTGACACATCTTTATCGCCTCACACAAGTAGACACCCATCATTGAATGAATGAATGAACTGAAGGGTCTCCTCCAGTGAATGAAGCCATTCTCCAACCAGCAAGATGTCACAGAATCACTTTAATCAGGCCACTCCAATAAAATAAGGGAAAGTGTCTGATGGACCCAAGCACTTTTTCTAGGGGAGGAAATATATTTTTTTAATGTATATGTATCTCTGGGACTGTTGTGGTGGTGCAGTGGTCAGGATTCTGCACTCCACTGCAGGGGGGCACAGTTTCAATCTCTGGATGGAGAACTAAGATGTCACATGCCTTGCAGCTTGACAAAAAAAAAAAAAAAGTATAAGTATTTCTAAAACACTGAATCTTATTTCCTGCAGACTGACTTCTTTCTGTGTCGTTCTCATTTTTCTTAAGGATCTGAACATAAATGCTGAGGCAGAAGGTATGGTGATCAGCAGCATCATTTGAGTCAAGACTCTATGTTACAAGTGACAAAAATCTATTCAAACTGGCTCATATAATGGCAAAGCACAGGATCAGGTTTGTCTTCAAGTATGACCAAACCCACATATTCCAACAAGGCCCGCAGAGTTTATCTCTCTCCATCTCTTGGCTCTCCTTTCTCCTGTCTGCATTCTTGGCTGAACTCTCCTTTGTTTGTGACAAAGAGACCAGAAACTCTAGGCTTAATGGAAAGAGAGAGCTGTTCTTTCCCCACGTGTGTGTGTGTTAAGCCGCCTCAGTCGTGCCCGACTTTTTGTGACCCAATGGACTATGGCCCGCCAGGCTCCTCTGTCTGTGGGATCTTCCAGGCAAGAATACTGGAGTGGGCTGCCATTCCCTCCTCCAGGGGATCTGTCCAACCCACGGACAGAACCTGCGGCCTGTGTCTCGCATCTCCTGCTTTGGCAGGGGGGTTCTTCACCACTAGTGCCACCTGGGTCCCAGGGGTGCCTCTCACTGGCTCAGCTTGGGTCACATGCCCATCCTTAAACCAATCATTGAGATTCTATTTGTGTAAGACCTGCCCTGGAGCAAGGGAAGTGAGATCAGCTCTACTTGAACCACAGAGAACATGAGCAGGCAAAGTGTAGGAGGAAGGGTAGGGTCCCAAAAGGAAATCAGGTGCCACTAACAGAGAGGGTAAATGATTGCTGAGACCAGACTGGCAGCTGTCATCATCTTCATCTGTCCAGAAAGAGGTTGAAGAGGGCCATCAGATGGGCTGGCAAAAAGAAAGTGATTAAGCCTTTTGCCACTACTGATGCTATTCATGTGCTTAATGATAACAGATGAGATTCAGTGCCAGTGAGCAGCTGCAGGAAAGAGCCAGCAGGGTTGGGAGCGGAAGCCAAGCGGCAATCCATCTCACAGCCTATGAGTTCCCCCAAGTCTGTTTTACTACATGAAATACCCAAACTGACTCAGGCACTTTTCAAGTTGCAAAACTTGCACTCATGCTCAGCAGATATATTTAAAACTGTTTTACAACCAACAGTTAAACAGAAGAAAATTAAGGGAGAAAAATCATGGATACAGCTTCATGCATAAAACTCAACCATACAATTAACAGAGTCCATATCAGAGTCACATGTCAGTTAGGCCTCAGTGGTTTGGTAGTTTTTCGTCAGCAGAAATAAGCCAATCCTGATAGGCAAAGATGGTTGATGTCAGTATAACTGAAAGACTTTAAACATAGGGCCCCTATCATTAATTAATCAAGTAATTCTCTCTTAATGCCATATTTGGTAATTAGGTTTTTAGCACTTTTCCCCCTTTAGCTCTAGCTCTTTATCATACCAACATTCCTTTATCTAGAGGTTCCAGTAGAAGATGAGATGTGTTTTTAATCATAATAAAAATGCTTGTATTTGTAGATCACTTTGTACTCTATAAAGTCGCTCACTAGAGTCTTCCAGCAGCCTTTGCAGATAAGCAGGACAAATATTATCCTCCCAAATAACTGCCAGAGTGTCTGGCTTGGACTCAGACTTGCAAAATGCCAATAGAATCCCATTCTCTTGCAGGTGGAGTAAGGCATCGTCTCATTCTGATGACGGACTCTTGGTTCCGGGGTGATGCACAGAACAGCATCACCCTTAGTACTTACAGTCCCCAAGGACACGAGTCAGCACAACACAACTCCAAAGGCATTGCATGTGCCTGGGCTTGAGTGGAACCACAATTCTCTCGAGGGGGAGAAAAGCAATCAAATAGAAAACATGAATTCACAAGATAATATTTCACAAGATAATAAAAACGTGCTTTAATGTTGCTCCCACTCATATTGTGGTTAGGAATCCTTCATGAAATGCATTATCCCATTAGTCCTCAATCTCTGTAGATCAGAGGTACTGTCATCTCTATGATGGTGAGAAATCTTATAGGAAACAGACAAGGTCCTGCATTGCTGAGAGACCTCATAGCTTTTAGGTTAATCTTTCTCAGGGCTGATAATACAATTAATGTATTCAGGAAGTGACTCTTTATTTTAATAAGAAAAATATTGGCTCCTTGAATTAATAATACTTATTGGCTTTTTGCATGACTTTGAGGCCCATTCTTGGATGCATGAGACAAGTGCTCAGGCCTGGTGCACTGGGAAGACCCAGAGCAATGTGGTGGGGAGGGAGGTGGGAGGGGGGATCGGGATGGGGAATACATGTAAATCCATGGCTGATTCACATCAATGTATGGCAAAACCCACTACAATATTGTAAAGTAATTAGCCTCCAACTAATAAAAATAAATGGAAAAAAAAAAGAAAGCATTCCTCAGTGATCAGTGCAAAGAAATAGAGGAAAACAATAGAATGGGAAAGACTAGAGATCTCTTCAAGAAAATTAGACATACAAAGGGAACATTTCATGCATAGATGAGCTCAATAAAGGACAGAAATGGTATGGATCTAACAGAAGCAGAAGACATTAAGAAGAGGTGGCAAGAATACACAGAAGAACTGTACAAAAAAGATCTTCATGGCCCAAATAACCACAATGGTTTGATCATTCACCTAGAGCCAGACATCCTGGAATGTGAAGTCAAGTGGGCCTTAGGAAGCATCACTACAAACAAAGCTAGCAGAGGTGATGCAATTCCAGTTGAGCTATTTCAAATCCTAAAAGATGATGCTGTGAAAGTGCTGCACTCAATATGCTAGCAAATTTGGAAAACTCAGCAGTGGCCACAGGACTGGAAAAGGTCATATTTCATTCTAATTCCAAAGAAAGGCAATGCCAAAGAATGCTCAAACTACCACACAATTGCACTCCTCTCACACACTAATAACGTAATGCTCAAAATTCTCCAAGCCAGGCTACAGCAATATGTGAACCGTGAACTTCCAGATGTTCAAGCTGGTTTTAGAAAAGGCAGAGGAATCAAAGATCAGATTGCCAACATCTGCTGGATCATTGGAAAAGCAAGAGAGTCCCAGAAAAACATCTATTTCTGCTTTATTGACTATGCCAAAGCCGTTGACTGTGTGGATAACAATAAACTGTGGGAAATTCTGAAAGAGATGAGAATACTAGACCACCTGAACTGCCTCTTGAGAAATCTGTAGGCAGTTCAGGAAGCAACAGTTTGAGCTGGACATGGAACAACAGACTGGTTCCAAATAGGAAAAGGAGTACGTCAAGGCTGTATATTGTCACCCTGCTTATTTAACTTATATGCAGAGTACATCATGAGAAATGCTGGGCTAGAAGAAGCACAAGCTGGAATCAAGACTGCCAGGGAGAAATATCAATAACCTCAGATACACAGTTGAGACACCACCCTTATGGTAGAAAGCAAAGAGAAACTATAGACCCTCCTGATGAAAGTGAAAGAGGAGAGTGAAAAATTTGGCTTAAAATTCAACATTCAGAAAACTAAGATCATGGCATCCGGTCCAATCACTTCATGGGAAATAGATGGGAAAACAGTGGAAACAGTGGCTGACTTTTTTGGTGGGGGCACCAAAATCACTGCAGATGGTGACTGCAGCCATGAAGTTAAAAGACACTTACTTCTTGGAAGCAAAGTTATGACCAACCTAGAGAGCATATTAAAAAGCAGAGACAACACTTTACCAACAAAGGTCCATCTAGTCAAGGTTATTGTTTTTCCAGTAGTCATGTATGGATGTCAGAGTTGGACTATAAAGAAAGTTGAAGGCCAAAGAATTGATGCTTTTGAACTGTGGTGTTGGAGAAGACTCTTGAGAGTCCCTTGGACTGCAAGGAGATCTAACCAGTCCATCCTAAAGGAGATCATTTGAAGTGTTCATTGGAAGGACTGATGCTGAAGCTGAAACTCCAATACTTTGACCATCTGATGCGAAGAGCTGACTCATTTGAAAAGACCCTGATGCTGGGAAAGATTGAGGGCAGGAGGTGAGGGGGATGACAGAGGATGAGATGGTTGGATGGCATCACCGACTCAATGGACATGGGTTTGGGTAGACTCCAAGAGTTGGTGATGGACAGGGAGGCCAGGCATGCTGTTGTTCATGGAGTCGCAAAGAGTCAGACACGATGGCGTGAACTGAACTGAACTGATTTAACTGTCCAGTTATGAAACAAATCTGTCATTTTATTTTGTCTGGCAAGTCATAGCTCTCACTGCCTGATTAACATCAGAATGAACTTACCCTTAGATTGTTGGGGTCTAGTCACATTGGTAAATAGGCTAATTTTACTGCTATTGTTTAATGCCAAAGGTCTCTTTGAAGAAAGATTTTAATATCATGTTTATTTTGGTTTCATTTGAAATCATAAGGGAGATTTTAAATGTTACAAATTATATATGGAATCTAAGTTAATCAGTTTAGATTCACAAATTTGAATACATCAAGTTGTATCCTTACTCCACATAATCACAAATGTGTGTAAATGTAATTGATCTCAAAAGACCAGAAGAAAATGGGCCAATATTTTAATAGTTACCTCTAAATCCTGGAGAAGTTTTATATAGTTTCTAAATTTTCCATAGTGAAAGCATATCACTTTCATGAGTACAGAAAGAAATTTCTGTAGAGTGGAAACCAGATATTTTAAAATTCAATGTAATGCACACACATAGTTCAAAAGTCAAATTTGTCTGAAAGGACTAATAATGAAAATAATACTCTGTTCTTCACTCTCACCCTGTCTTAACTCCCCAAAATCAGCCCACTAACTCTATAACTTGTTTATTCTGTAGCTACATCAAAATTCTGTATTTCTTCTATGATTCTACAGTAAATGTGAGTTTATATACAATGTCTGAATTTGTCCATTTTAGATATTCAAGTTGCTTCTATAAGATTCAGCTCACTTATATCACCTCACATCTATCTTCCCCAATTTCCCTGTGTAATTATAACACATATTTGTTTCTCTATTGTTTGGCTATCTTTGAAATTTTAGGCAGTAAACTTACACCAAATATAGTCAGTCTCTTAACATCCCCTTGGGTTTAAAGAGAACACTGGTGCTCTTAGACTTATCTTTAGCTCTGCTGTCTTCCTTTTCTGGCATTCCAATCGTAGAGCATTCCAGTTGATAACATTTACATTTGGTTCTATAATTAAAATTACATCTTCCATGCTTTCTCTATCAGTATATTTTAAAATTTGTAAACTAATAACAACGTTTTACATCATTGCAACTTTGTAAGCATTATTCACGGAGGAGTCAAGTGGTATTCTGTGAAGTTAACTTTCTCCTTATACTTGTTTTTGTTTCTTCCAATTCTCACAGAATTTTTAAATTTTCCATGACAACAGATATTCTACAACGTCTCCTCTTGTCCCAGGAGACCTCTCCCCCAGAGACACCTGTCCTCCTGTTTTACCTGGAGTGTATGTTCTGCAGGTACAGTGGACAGATTGACTGATTCCCCAAATCCATTCCATCGCAGAAAATGACTGAGGAGACAGTCATGTCCCCTCATTAGACTGAGGAGACATCCTCAGTGAGGATGTTCCAAACACCATTCCTAAAGTTCCAGCAGTCTACAACAATTCCTATTTCCTCCTCTACTTTATTTATTCCACCAGCACATAACACTTTATAGCATAGTTGCTTTTCATCACTTCACCTGAATGTAAGCTCCATGAAGACAGGAAAGTTTCTCTCTATTTTCTGTATTTTTTGCCATATATTTTATATATTGCATATTTTTCATATATTTTCATGTTCTTCATATATTTCAAATATTCTTCATATTTTTCACACATTTTCATAATCTTCATATTTTTCACACATTTTCATATTCATATTTTTCAAACATTTTCATACTCTTCATATTTTTCACACATTTTCATGTTCTTTATATTTTCACACATTTTCATAGTCTTCATATTTTTAACACATTTTCTTAGTCTTCATATTTTTCACACATTTTCATATTCTTCATATTTTTCACACATTTTCATATTCTTCATATTTTTCACACATTTTCATGTTCTTCATATTTTTCACACATTTTCATGTTCTTCATATTTTTCACAAATTTTCATGTTCATCATATTTTTCACACATTTTCATATTCTTCATATTTTTAGAATATATTCATATTCTTCATATTTTTAGAATATTTTCATATTTGTCCTATTTTTCACACATTTTCATATTCAGATTTTTAGAACATTTTCATATTCTTCATATTTTTCACATATTTTCATATTCTTCATATTTTTAGAACATTTTCATATTCTTCATATTTTTAGAACATTTTCATATCCTTCATATTTTTCACACATTTTCATATTCTTCATATTTTTCACATATTTTCATAGTCTTTATATTTTTAGAATATTTTCATAGTCTACATATTTTTAGAACATTTTCATATTCTTCATATTTTTCACACATTTTCATATTCTTCATATTTTTAGAATATTTTCATATTCCTCATATTTTTCACACCTTTTCATATTCTTCATATTTTTAGAACATTTTCATAGTCTTCATATTTTTCACACATTTTCATAATCTTCATATTTTTAGAACATTTTCATATTCTTCATATTTTTCACACATTTTCATAGTCTTCATATTTTTCACACATTTTCATATTCTTCATTTTTTTCACACATTTTCATATTCTTCATATTTTTAGAATATTTTCATATTCTTCATATTTTTCACACATTTTCATATTCTTCATATTTTTAGAACATTTTCATATTCTTCATATTTTTAGAACATTTTCATATCCTTCATATTTTTCACACATTTTCATATTCTTCATATTTTTAGAATATTTTCATATTCTTCATATTTTTCACACATTTTCATATTCCTCATATTTTTAAACATTTTCATATTCTTCATATTTTTCACACATTATCATATTCCTCATATTTTTCACACATTTTCATATTCTTCATATTTTTCACACATTTTCATATTCTTCATATTTTTTACACATTTTCATATTCTTCATATTTTTCACACATTTTCATATTCTTCATATTTTTCACACATTTTCATATTCTTCATATTTTTCACACATTTTCATATTCTTCATTTTTAGAATATTTTCATATTCTTCATATTTTTAGAATATTTTCATAGTCTTCATAATTTTAGAATATTTTCATATTCTTATTTTTCACACATTTTCATAGTCTTCATATTTTTCACACATTTTCATATTCTTCATTTTTTAGAACATTTTCATATTCTTCATATTTTTAGAATATTTTCATAGTCTTCATATTTTAAGAATATTTTCATATTCTTCTTATTTTTCACACATTTTCAGATTTGTCATATTTTTCACACATTTTCATATTCTTCATATTTTTAGAATATTTTCATATTCTTCATATTTTTAGAACATTTTCATATTCTTCATATTTTAGAACATTTTCATATTCTTCATATTTTTAGAATATTTTCATATTCCTCATATTTTTCACACCTTTTCATATTCTTCATATTTTTCAGACATTTTCATATTCGTCATATTTTTCACACATTTTCATGTTCTTCATATTTTTCACACATTTTCATGTTCTTCATATTTTTCACACATTTTCATGTTCATCGTATTTTTCACACATTTTCATATTCGTCATATTTTTAGAATATATTCATTTTCTTCATATTTTTAGAACATTTTCATATTCTTCATATTTTTCACATATTTTCATATTCTTCATATTTTTAGAACATTTTCATATTCTTCATATTTTTAGAACATTTTCATATTCTTCATATTTTTCACATATTTTCATATTCTTCATATTTTTAGAACATTTTCATATTTGTCATATTTTTCACACATTTTCATATTCTTCATATTTTTAGAACATTTTCATATTTGTCATATTTTTCACACATTTTCATATTCTTCATATTTTTAGAACATTTTCATATTCTTCATATTTTTCACACATTTTCATATTCTTCATATTTTTCACACATTTTCATATTCTTCATATTTTTCACACATTTTCATATTCTTCATATTTTTCACACATTTTCATAATCTTCATATTTTTCACACATTTTCATATTCTTCATATTTTTCAGACATTTTCATATTCTTCATATTTTTAGAATATTTTCATATTCTTCATATTTTTAGAACATTTTCATATTCTTCATATTTTTAGAATATTTTCATAATCCTCATATTTTTCACACATTTTCATATTCTTCATATTTTTCACATATTTTCATATTCTTCATATTTTTCACACATTTTCATATTCTTCATATTTTTCACACATTTTCATATTCTTCATATTTTTCACACATTTTCATATTCTTCATATTTTTCACAGATTTTATATTTTTGTATATTTCATAAATTTTATATATTTTCATATTCTTCATATATTTCATATATTTTCATATTTTATGTTCTCTGATTTATTTGATTTACTTGCCAGCTTTATTGTGATGCATACTGGATAACTTTCTGAGAGGTCATTTTTTCTAGGCCCTTTAATGTCTTAAAAAGTTTTCATTTATCCATTCATTGATATCCAGGGTAGATTGGGACTATAGGTTGAAAATTTTAATGTCTCCGAATTTTGAAAACATCAGTCAAATTGCCTATTCCCATCCAATGCTAATTGATGGGATGTTTGGGTGATCTGGTTTCACTCTGAAAAACAGCATTGCCACATCTATCAAGTAAAAATATAGGATATACAACTAAGTTTGCATTTCAGATAAACAAGGAAATTCTAGAAACATACTTATTCTAAAACATTACTTATTGTCTATTTGAACTTCAATGCTAACTAGCTGTCCTGTATTTTATGTTAACACTATTGGGACATTTTTAAGGATATTCTTTTTATCCTTAACATTCTGAAATTTCACAGTATTTCTGGTTGTAAGTCTTTAAAAGAAAAAAGTCTTTATATTAGTGCTTGAGCCCCAAGAAAGAGGGTATGATTATTATTGACATAATAATGTTAAAATAATGAGTCATTATTGCTTCCAGGCTCTGGCTGTCTATCAGCTTGAGTCTGGGGAACAGGAACAAGAAAAAAAATGTAAAAAGTTTCATCAGTCTTAGGATTTGAAAATCTTTAGAGTAATTATCAGAGTGGAAGCATGAGATGACTATAACCTATTTCATACAGAGCCTGGTTATCTAGTAGAGTTGTCTGGTTTCAAACCTTGCCACCCAACTGGCATTTCATACAAGTATCAGTAAGCAACCAACATTCAGGCTGAAGAGCCTCGTTTTATAAGAGTGAATATTCTGGGCACATCCCAGATTTACCATGTAATTGCTCCACAGTGAACATGGCATAGATGTCTCCAAAGGAGAAAATTATTTGCTTGTGAGATGCATATTTCCTGTGGTTATCTCTGAGTGAACTAGCCAAAAAGTAAGTGAAGAGGTGAGAGACAAGAAGTAATCACTTTGCAAAGTAGTGGTAAAATCAACCAAGGTAAAACTGGTTTAAAGAAATTCAGAGAACTATAGAGTTGAGGGAGAAATTTTTATAACTGTCTTTAGAGTCAGTTATCTAGGTCAGCCCACCTTTTATAGGTGATACTACCCAGGCTAACAGAGTGGAAGAGACTTGCCCAGAGTCACCAAACCAGACTAGACCAGTTCCCGATTCCCAGTCCAGTGTTTACTCCCCTTCATTGCTGCTGTGGGTTAGGACCTATTGCACAACAGCCCTATTTAATCATCCTGACAGCAATCCTGAGAATGATAAACTTTCTCTGCAACAATCTGACTCAGCTCAGGGTAGCAGCTTCACCAAATGCCCCATTAAAATGCAGTCAACTCCAAGGGGAGGTGAAAAAAAAGGAAGGGGGTGGTGGTCCAGAGGGCTTGGAAAAGTTTTTCCTAACCAAAAATATTGCCCGCACCCACATACCTGTGTGCCTGAAATTAACCACTGAAAATGTCTGCTGTAAGGCAAATTATCATCTTTAACATTTTGCTTGGATCTTTGGAGAGGCTCCTTAACAAAGAAGAAGGTCTTAATGGTATATGACACCAGACAAATACATTGTGATTGAACATGGCAGAATGACTAGACAGTGGTCTGAAATGTATTAGGACCCATCAGGTACACATAGCAGCAGGTGCCTACTTTACCATCATCATTTCACATCAGAACAAAGCAAAAGATTGCTTTGTGCTCTAATCATTTCCCTGTCATCAGATTTCACTTTTGGTGTCTGATGTCATGGTAAGGTAATTTAGTAGACCCAGTTTCCTTGATTACTTGAATAATTCACATTTTGATTCTGAATATGGGATGTTTTCAGCAGAACAAAGGCCCTTTAAATGGCAATTGCGATTTCAGCATTGAGACTCAGTTTGTCTGGACTCAAACTTCAAAATGTATTTCCCACACCTTAAGGTCATTTGCCTTCTTCTTTTTGTAGTCAAAAGTTAAGCAAGATGAGGATCGAAAGATAACCATTTGCTTTTGTTAATGAAGAGGTAGTTTTAACCAGAGCTGGTGTAATGATGGTTAGGAGGCCAAGGGCAGATTCCCATGCCTTGCTAAGAAACAAATGCAGGTGGAAAGGTGGAGAAAAATTAATGCAGATAATCTTTTAAGGAGGTTGACTAGGACCAAAAAGAGAAAGTCTTTTATTGAAATATTTGGATGGATATTGATTGATTGGTTGATTTTAAAGGGCATAGGGGAGACATGAGCATTTCTGTTACCTGGGGCGGGGGGCGGGGGGAGTCAGGTCCTTAGCTTCTCCATCCAAATATTGCAGAAATGTTAATATAGCTGTAAACAAAGAGTCTATCCAAGGTCATCCAGCCAACTGACCAAAGCATCAGAATTAAAATCCTGGTCCTTCAACAGCTTGTTTTCTTGGGTACATGAGGTTTCTCCATTTTGCAACTGTTTTTGATTTCAGTGGGTCATGGGAGGATGAAGGTGGTCATTTCTGTATAGCTGCATTTGTAAAGAGCTATAAGGTCCTCTTGGGCAGGGAAGGGATAAGGAGAATAAATACTTGGTTAAGTTAACATTTTCCATTTGCCAGACACCAGGCTAAGTGCTTTACCTAAATAAGTTATTCAACCCTCACAGCAACATATGAAGCAGATTAAGTTATTATCTTTTCACAGACAAAGAAATTGTGGCTTGAAGAGATTTAGTAATTCACCTGAAATCACACCAGCAAAAAACAAATAAAAAAAGTGGGGGTTTTAACCAGTAGATTATCCCATCTCTCATATGCTATTTCAAATCCTGAAAGATGATGCTGTGAAAGTGCTGCACTCAATATGCCAGCAAATTTGGGAAATTCAACAGTGGCCACAGGACTGGAAAAGGTCAATTTTCATTCCAATCCCAAAGAAAGTTAATGCCAAAGAATGCTCAAACTACTGCACATTTAGTGATAGTTTTAAATATCACAATTCATTTTTTCTAGGTACAGTCACATTTTTGTCCTGTTTTATTTCCAGAAAATGCTGTGAGACAACTGAGAACATCAACTCCATTTGAGAATAGGGACAATGAAACATATTCTCTCTCTCTCCCCTGCTCCCATTTCTTTCTCATACACACACATACACACACCATTAGGGAGGAAAGCCCATTAGAATGGAAATAATAGAGCCCAGATAGCTCGGTGGCCGAATTTGCCACAGAGCTGCCAGGACCCTTAAGAGAAGAGATTCAGTCCTCTGCTGTTTTTAGCCAGCAGCACCTGGTGTCCAGGGTAAAGGAAATAAACCCGTTCCATCAAAATGCCAGAATGTATGCCCGCAAGCAGGTTTATCGGAAGACCGGGTGAGAGGACTCATAAATAATAACTAGGAAAACTATTTCCAAGTGGAACAAGCTCTTAAAATAATAAACGCAGCAGATCTTGACCACTACTAGGATTCTTTCCTCTCCCCAGTGAACTACAATGAGTCTCTTGGCATCACAGGGCTCTGTGCTGAGATGAGAATTTGCAATTAGCTTTAAGAATAAAAGAGTAAGTACAAATTGGCCCCATATAGCCTTGATTCATAACATACCACTTAAAAGACAGTATCCATCAGTTACAAAAAAGAGTCTCTGTGCGAAGGTCAGCCTAGGTATGGTTTGTTTGTAATTTTTGTGCAAGAGCTATGTCTTACTCATCGTTGCATCCCCAGCACCCAGCATAATGTCTGGCACATTGTTAGTACCCAATAAGTTTTGTTTAGTGATTAGTGAATATTAGCCAGGATATAATGATGCCATGTCTGCCACTTTGCTCCAGTTCTCTAAAACCAAGGAATATATTTAGGATTATGTTAATCAAATATACTTAGTTGGATGAAGGTAACACTGGATTGACATCAAACAGCTCTAGCCTGAATTTCCTAGGGAATTGCCTCAACTTTTAACTTACATGGTTTGTAGCATTCTGATTTAATGGAAGCAATTCCATTATTAATGGGTGAGTTTCTAGATCAGCTTGTAAAATTCAGTCAGTTAGTTCAGTCATTCAGTCATGTCCAGCTCTTTGCAGCACCATGGACTGCAGCACGCCAGGCCTCCCAGTCCATCACCAACTCCCAGAGCTTGCTCAAACTCATGCCCATAGAGTCGGTGATGCCATCCAACCATCTCATTCTCTGTCATCCCCTTCTCCTCTTGCCTTCAATTTTTCCCAGCAGCAGGGTCTTTTCAAATAAGTCAGTTCTTTGCATCAGGTGACCAAAGAATTGGAGTTTCAGCTTCAACATCACTCCTTCCAATGAATATTCAGGACTGATTTCCTTCAGGATGGACTGGTTGGATCTCCTTGCAGTCCAAGGGACTCTCAAGGGTCTTCTCCAACACCACAGTTCAAAAGCATCAATTCTTTGGCACTCAGCTTTCATTATGATCCAACTCTCACATCCATACATGACTACTGGAAAAACCATAGCTTTGACTAAATGGACCTTTGTTGGCAAAGTAAGTCTCTGCTTTTTAATATACTGTCTAGGTTGGTCATAACTTCACTCCCATGGAGTAAGCGTCTTTTAATTTCATGGCTGCAGTCACCATCTGCAGTGATTTTGGAGCCCCCAAAAATTAAGTCTCTCACTGTTTCCATTGTTTCCCCATCTACTTACTATGAAGTAATGGGACTGGATGCCATGATCTTAGTTTTTTTTTTTTAATGTTGAGTTTTAAGCCTGCTTTTTACTCTTCTCTTTCACTTTCATCAGGAGGCTCTTTAGTTTCTCTTCGCTTTCTGCCATAAGGGTGGTGCCATCTGCATATCTGAGGTTATTGATATTTCTTCCGGCAATCCTGATTCCAGCTTGTGCTTCATCCAGCCCAGCATTTCGCATGATGTACTCTGCATATAAGCTAAATAAGCAGGTGACAATATACAGCTTTGATGTACTCCTTGTAAAATTATTTTATCAGAATATAGAAAACTAATGGCATTCAATTATATTACAGACCTGTTTTCCCATTGTAATCATTCTTACTTGGCAATATTTATTTGAAGTTCCAGTCTAAGATGGCAGAAAGAGACTACCTGCTGTTCAGATTCGGGAATTCCTTCTTAACTCTCCACTCTTTCTTACCTTCCATTACCTGTATTCACCTACCCACCTTCATCCAAATTAAGCCTACTTCTCCTCCTGTTTTCTGAATCTCAGTGAGTAGCACTTGTCATCTACCATTGACTAAAGTCTGACACTTTGGAGTCATTCTCCCTTAGTGTGCCCCCTGACTCGCATTACATAGATCCACATCCACACAGACATGTCTAGTGGGCTACCAGGTACTGATGATTCTATACCAGCCACTGCTTTAGGGGCTCTATGGAGTTCCATCAAGGAAGCCAACGCTCCTTTCGTGTTTTGATGGGGAACATGAAATTGCTCTGCACGCAATGTAGAGGAATCTGGCCTCATCTCATGGCGAGTGGGATGTCTCATGGTTTTTCTCAATTTTTGGCGGAAACCTGAGGTATATTCACGAGTTATGACGGGGATGGCCCCTCAAAACTCGTGTTTGTTCAGCGACGTCAAGACTCCTGTCTAGTTGCGAGGGACAACTCAGATTCTCCTTGAGGCGTGGCAGGGCAATAGGGACGCCTCTCAAGGGGAGGCGGGAGACCCACAGTCCCTTTGCAGTTGGCACAGGGATATTGGGATTCCTATCAATTTTCCAGTGGAGTCAGTCATTGTCTCCTTTTGAAGCATTGAACTCCGCATTCCTCTCGAGTTGTCAAAGGGGTGTGAGGCCTCCTGACGAGATGAGGCATGGAACTAGGGTTTTCTCTGGGGTCTCCACAGGGGATTCAGACATCCCTTCATCTTGTGAGATGAAAGACGAGCCTGCGTTCAAGTCACTGCAGGGAAATCCGATCTTATTTCGAGTCAGGGCATCTCGGTGTCCATTCCACTTGAGAAAGCAAACTCAGGGTGCCTCTCACATACCTAGAGGGGAGAGAAGCCTCCTATTGAGGGGCTTGTGGAAAGTTAGCATTCCTCTTGTGTCAAAGCCAGGGAAGCAGCTCTCATCTCGAGTTGATTTGAGGTATATGGAGCTCTTTCTTGTTGCTGTGGTGACCTCAGGGTCCCTCTAGACGTGTGACAGTGTTCTTGGGGACTCTCTGGAGTTCCATCAAGTAAGTCAAGGCTCCTTTCGTGTTTGATGTGGAACACGGAATTGCTCTGCACGCAATGCAGGGGATTCGGGCCTCATCTCGCATTGAGAGGTTATAAAGATAAGGAGGTTATAAAGATTTTAATCCATGAAATTACCCCCAGGTTGGCTTGCCACGGAGCTTTCAGAGTGACAATGGTTCTGTCTTTGAAGGTGTAGTAATTCAGGGGGTGTCTAAAGCTCTAGGAATAAAATATCACGTACACTGTTCCTGTAAAGCTCAATCCTCAGGGAAGTTTGAAAAAGCTAATGACATTATCAAAAGACATCTGCATAAATTAACTCGAGACAGAGGGCAATTGGTTTAAAGTCCTACTCATAGCTTTAATGAGCAGGGACTGTTTCCTTTTGAATGTATTTGTGGAAAGCCTTTCTTATGCATAGACATTGTTATAGACCCTGAAGCCTTAGACTTTACTAATTATGTAACTCAGCTCTCAGGTTTTCAACAGGCATTAACAGAACTCTGGGAGTTGACTCCTGACCCAGCTTGAGTCAAGCAAGCCTTTATTTGAGCCAGGAACCGAGGTCCTCATAAAAACATTGGGGTCTGGGGGCCCATCCCTTGAGCCCCTCTGGGAAGGCCCTTACCAGGTTATTCTTTCTTCTCCCACAGCTGTCAAAGTGCCAGGAATTGATTTGTGGGTACATCACGCTCGAGTTAAGAAGTGGCACCCTGACCAGAACTAAGTGACTTCATTTTATGTCTTTACTTTCTATGCTCTGGCTTTGTACTTTTCACATGGGCATGATAATCTATGTAAGTCTACTTATGTTGACTCCAAAAATCCTGAGTCTGCCGTTTGAACCTCAAGACAATGCTTGGGCTCACTCCTATGCAGCATTTCACAGTCAGTCTAACTTCTGGGTCTGTGGAGGGCTCCCCTGTTGATCAGTGGAAGGCTTCCCATGGTGGACATCTCCACTTCAAGGAAAGGACTTTCTCCAAGTCTGCAAATACCTTCAACAACAATCACATGTGATGCCTCTTCTTAAACTGATGACATCTAAAGAACACTAAGATGGACTGATGTAACTATGGGCATAATGTGACTTTTCATTTTGATTTTAACTTGGTTTAATGACTATTTTGCCTTACATCTGTAACTGTATAATGGGGTTTTCTAACCGTCTAAAAGCTTTTAAGTTACAAATGGTTGTCCAAGCTCCTATGAGTGCCACAGCCTCCTCCAACCATTACTTGGGGCCCCTGGATCAGAGACCCTCATTATTAGGGTTAGGAGAATATGTTGCCTTAACAATTTAGGGACCATGCCCCTAGACAGCAGGAAGTATTTATGAAATGAAAACAACGCCCCTTTCCCTTGGCAACATAATCCTCCTTAAACAAAAGGGGGAAATGAGAAAGTCAATTCCTCGGCAGATTGATAAGAAATCCAGGGGTCCCCAAGGAGAGAGGGGTCTGGAATTCTCAAGGAGGAAGAAAGGACAAACTTTATTTGTCCCTCTACATTCCTTAGGATTATATAGCAATAATGTATCCTGCTTGAGGACAGTCTCTGGAAAAAAAAAACTTTGGGCTAATCCTGTTATCTTAAGGTGTAAATTATGGGAGTAGGTCTAGCAAGGTCTTTACAACCTCCAGACATTCTTTTGATTCACTGTAATAACTAATTACCTTGGACGTGTTGCAAGAGAGCATCAAAGGGCAGACACACTGAAACCATAATCACAGGAAACTAGCCAATCTGATCACACGGACCACAGTCTTGTCTAACTCAATGAAACTAAGCCATGCCGTGTGGGACCACCCAAAACAGAGGGTCATGGTGGAGAGGTCTGACAGAATGTGGTCCACTGGAGAAGGGAATGGCAAAACACTTCAATATTCTTGCCTCGAGAACCCCATGAACAGTATGAAAAGGCAAAATGATAGGATACTGAAAGAGGAACTCCCCAGGTCGGTAGGTGCCCAATATGCTACTGGAGTTCAGTGGAGAAATAACTCGAGAAAAAATGAAGGGATAGAGCCAAAGTAAAAACAATTCTCAGTTGTGGATGTGACTGGTGATAGAAGCAAGGTCCGATGCTGTAAAGAGCAATATTGCATAGGAATCTGGAATGTTAGGTCCATGAATCAAGGCAAATTGGAAGTGGTCAAACAGGAGGTGGCAAGAGTGAATGTTGACATTCTAGGAACCAGTGAACTAAAATGGACTAGAATGGGTGAATTTAACTCAGATGACCATTATATCTACTACTTTGGGCCGGAATCGCTTAGAAGAAATAGATAGCCATCATGGTCAACAAAAGAGTCTGAAATGCAGTACTTGGATGCAATCTCAAAAATGACAGAATGATCTCTGTTCGTTTCTAAGGCAAACCGTTCAATATCACGGTAATCCAAGCCTATACCCCAACCAGTAACGCTGCAGAAGCTGAAGTTGAACAGTTCTATGCAGACCTACAAGACCTTTTAGAACTAACATCCAAAAAAGACGTCCTTTTCATTATAGGGGACTGGGATGCAAAAGTAGGAAGTCAAGAAACACCTGGAGTAACTCAAAGGCAAATTTGGCCTTGGAGTACAGAATGAAGCAGCACAAAGGCTAATAGAGTTTTGCCAAGAGAACACACTGGTCATAGCAAATGCCCTCTTCCAACAACACAAGAGAAGAGTTTACACATGGATACCACCAGATGGTCAACACTAAAATCAAATTGATTATATTCTTTGCAACCAAAGATGGAAAAGCTCTATACAGTCAGCAAAAACAAGACTGGGAACGGACTGTGTCTCAGATCATGAACTCCTTTTTGCCAAATTCTGACTTAAATTGAAGAAAGTGGGGAAAACCACTAGACCATTCAAGTATGACCTAAATCAAATCCCTTATGAATATACAGTGGAAGTGAGAAATAGATTTAAGGGACTCGATCCGATAGACAGAGTGCCTGATGAACTATGGATGGATGTTTATGACATTGTACAGGAGACAGGGATCAAGACTATCCCCATGGAATAGAAATGCAAAAAGTCAAAATGGTTGTCTGAGGAGGCCTTACAAATAGCTGTGAAAAGAAGAGAAGCAAAAAGCAAAGGAGAAAAGGAAACATATTCCCATTTGAATGCAGAGTTCCAAAGAATAGCAAGGAGAGATAAGAAAGCCATCCTCAGAGATCAATGCAAAGAAATAGAGGAAAAGAACGGAATGGGAAAGACTAGAGATCTCTTCAAGAAAATTAGAGATACCAAGGGAACATTTCATGCAAAACTGGGTTCGATAAAGGATAGAAATGCTATGGACCTAGCAGAAGCAGAAGCTATTAAGAAGAGATGGCAGGAATACACAGAAGAACTGTACAAAAAGACCTTCATGACCCAGATAATCACAATGGTGTGATCACTCACCTAAAGCCAGACATCCTGGAGTGTGAAGTCAAGTGAGAATTAGAAAGCATCGCTAAGAACAAAGCTAGTGGAGGTGATGGAATTCCAGTTGAAGTATTTCAAATACTGAAAGATGATGCTGTGAAAGTGCTGCACTCATAATGCCAGCAAATTTGGAAAACTCAGCAGTGGCCACAGGACTGGAAAAGGTCAGTTTTCATTCCAATTAGAAAGAAAGGTAATCCCAAAGAATGCTCAAAATACCACACAATTATGCTCATCTCACACGCTAGTAAAGTAATGCTCAAAATTCTCCAAGCCAGGCTTCAGCAATACGTGAACTGTGAACTTCCAGATGTTCAAGCTGGCTTTAGAAAACGCAGAGGAACCAGAGATCAAATGGTCAATATCTGCTGGATCATTGAAAAATCAAGAGAGTTCCAGAAAAAAACATCTATTTCTGCTTTATTGACTACGCCAAAGCCTTCAACTGTGTGGATCACAATTAACTGTGGAAATTTCTGAAGGAGATGGGACTACCAGACCACCTGACCTGCCTCTTGAGAAAACTGTATGCAGGTCAGGAAGCAACAGTTAGAACTGGACATGGAACAACAGATTGGTTCCAAATAGGAAAAGGAGTATGTCAAGACTGTACCTTGTCACCCTGCTTATTTAACTTATATGCCGAGTACATCATGAGAAATGCTGGGCTGGAAGAAGCACCAGCTGGAATTAAGATTACCAGGAGAAATATCAATAACCTCAGACAAGCAGATGATACCACCCTTATGGCAGAAAGTGAAGAAGAACTAAAAAGCCTCTTGATGAAAGTGAAAGAGGAGAGTGAAAAAGTTGGCTTACAGCTCAACATTCAGAAAACTAAGATCATGGCATCTGGTCCCATCACTCCATGTGAAATCGATGGGGAGACAGTGGAAGCAGTGTCAGACTTTATCTTTTTGGGCTCCAAAATCACTGCAGATGGTGACTGCAGCCATGAAATTAAAAGAAAATTACTCCTTGGAAGGAAAGTTATGACCAACCTAGATAGCATATTAAAAAGCAGAGACACTACTTTGCCATCAAAGGTCCATCTGGTCAAGGCTATGGTTTTTCCAGTGGTCATGTATGGATGTGAGAATTGGACTGTGAAGAAAGCTGAGCACCGAAGAGTTTATGCTTTTGAACTGTGGTGTTGGAGAAGACTCTTGAGAGTCCCTTGGACTGCAAGGACATCCAACCAGTCCATCCTAAAGGAGATCAGTCCTGGGTGTTCATTGGAACGACAGTTTCTGAAGCTGAAACTCCAATAATTTGGCCACCTGGTGCGAAGAGCTGACTCATTGGAAAAGACCCTGATGCTGTGAGGGATTGGGGACAGGAGGAGAAGGGGATGACAGAGGATTAGATGGCTGGATGGCATCACCGACTCGATGTACTTGAGTTTGAGTAACTCCAGGAGTTGGTGACTGTCAGGGAGGCTTGGTGTGCTGTGATTCATGGGGTCCCAAAGAGTCAGACATGACTGAGTGACTGAACGGAACTGAACCGATCTGAATAACTAATTAAAAGTAAAGTAAAGTAAAGTTGCTCAGTCGTGTCCAACTCTTTGTGGCCCCATGGACTGTAGCCTACCAGGCTCCTCTGTCCTTGGGATTTTCCAGGCAAATGTACTGGACTGGGTGGCCATTTCCTTCTCCAGGAGATCTTCCTGACCCAGGGATCTAACCTGGGTCTCCAGCATTGCAGACAGATGCTTTACCATCTGAGCCATATAATTCCATTGCTAACACTTGCAAGGGGCTACTCTTTCTGCCCCCTTCTGATGCCTATGTCAGAAGCTTTCTCTATCTCCTTTATACTTTATTAATACAACTTTATTACACAAAAGCTCTAAGCAATCAAGCCTCATCTCTGGCCCCGAATTGAATTCTTCTCTGTAGTCCAAGAATTCCAGTGTCTTTGCGTGGTTCAGCAATACCTTTCAAGATCATCCTGGAGATTCTGGCCATGTACCCCAGGAACATGGTCAGATAGGGGGTCACCCTTGAGACTGTGGGCTTTTGACCCAGGTGCAGGGTGTTGGAGTGGCGGGAATCCTGGATGATTTGCACATGTGACCCCAGGTAAAGGGTCTGGGAGGTAAGGTCACCTTGGAGACTGTGAATATGTTACCCAAGGTGAAGGGTGTGGGAGATAATGTCACCCTGGAGAATGTAGACTTCTAGCACAAGGGATAAGTTCTTGACATTGGGGTCTCATGGGAGACTGGATGATTCCGCTCAGACAGTGTGTGGGGATGGGATTCACCCTGGAGACTGTAGATATGTGATCTCAGGTACAGGATTTCCGAGGGGGTCACCCTGGAGCCTGTGAATATGTGATTCCAGGTACAGGGTCTGCGAGGGAGTCACCATGGAACCTGTGTCTGTGTGACTCCAGGTGAGGTCTACAAAGTTTTGACAAACAGGAGGCTGTGGACATGTGACCCCTATTACAGGGTCTTGGAGGGGGTAACCCTTGTGGCCAGGGTCATGGGATGCAAGGTTATATGTCTGGGAGGTGGGGATACCCTGAGAGTATGGAAGTGTGACCCTAGGTACAGGTTCTGGGAGTTGGTGCCATCCTGAATATTGTGGACATTTCACCCGAGGTTTGGATTCTGGGAGGTGGGGTCACCCTGGAGACTCTGGACGTGTGACCCCAAATGCAGAGTCTGGGAGGGGGACTCACCCTGGAAACAGTGGACTTGTGACCCCAGGTACAGGATCTTAACAGTAGGGTCATCCTGAAGTCTGTCGACTTGTGACACCAGGTACAGGTTTAGGAGGGGGGTCACCCTGGATACTGTGGATGTGTGATCCCAGGTGCATGGTATGGGAAGTGGGCAAGCCCAGGAGACTGTATATATGACACTAGGTACAGGGTCTGGGGGATGACACCATGGAGAATATGGACTTGTGATCCCAGGTGCAGGTTCACAAGGTTCAGGGCACAAAATGGGTCTCATCAGGCAGACTGTTGAACTGTGACCACAGGTTCAGGATCTGTTGGTGGTCACTGTGGCACTGGTGATCATGTGAAATCTGGAACAAGTTCAGGGAAGAGGTCACCCGTGAGAGAGTGGACATGTGACCTTAGGTGTAGGTACTGGTATGTGGTCACTCTGGAGACTGTGGATGTGTGAGTAAGGTGCAGGGCTAGGGGATGGGGTCACTTTGAAGATTGTGGACATATGACCCCAGATGCACTGACTGGGGAGGCAAGTCATCCAAGATACTGGACATTTGACCCTAGATGCAAGGTCTGAACTGGGTCCCCCAAGACACTCGGATATCTGAACCCAGGTACAGGGCCTGGGATGGGGGTGACCCAGGAAACTCTGTATATGTGACCTCAGGTACAGTGTCTGGGAGGTACGGGGTCACTCTGGGAACTGCAGGCATTTAATGGCAGGGAAATGGTCTGGAAGGGGTGTCACCCTGCACGATGTGGATATGTGAGCACAGGTGCAGTGGGTGAAGTGGGGTTCATGCTGGAAACTGTTGACATGTGACTCCAGGTGCAGGGTATGGGAGGGCGAACATCCTGGAGATTGTGGATGTGTGTAAATAAGCACAGGGTCTGGCAGGGGAGGGTTACCCTGGAATCTGTGGCCAAGTCACCAAAGGTATAGGGTATGAGAGGTGGGGTCACACCGCATACTGAGAACATGTGACCCAAGTTACAGAGACCAGGAAGGGGGTCACCACAGAGCCTGTGAATCTGTTAGCACATGTGCAGAGTCTGGGGAATGACATCACACAAAAGTCTGGGGGCATGGGATGCCACGTGAACGGTCTGGGAGGGAGTCACCCTGGAGTCAGTTGACGTGTGACCCCGGGTACAGGCACTTGTGGGTGGGGAAAGCCTCGAGACTGTGGACATGTGATCCCAGTTACTAGCCCTTGAATGTGGGTAAATCCAGGAGACTCTGGACATGTGACCCCAGGTACAGGGTGGGAAAGTTGGGGTCACCCTGGCAACTGTGCCAATGTGATCCCGTGTACAGAGTCTGGGGAGGCATGTCTTCCTGGCCACCATGTACATGTAACCCCAGGTACAGGGTTAGAGATACGGGGTCACCCTGGAGACTGGGGCAATGTGACCAGAATTACAATATTCTGTGAGGTGTAGTCACCCTGGAGACTGCAGAGGTGTGAGACCTGGTGCATGATCTGGGAGGCGTTGCCACCCAGGAGACCATGGATGTGTGACCCAAGGTTCACGGGCTTCGAATTGGTGTCACCCTAGAACCAGTGGGTGTTTGAACACAGTACAATTGTTTGACAGGTGGTGTTACCCTGGGCGCTGTGGACATATGAACCCAGGTGCAAGTTCTGGCGAGTGGGGTCACCCTGAGACTATCTACGTGTGACACTAGGTACAGCGTTTGGGAGTTGGTGAATGTGCCCATGTGACACCATGTACAGTGTCTAGGAGGGTGTTCATCTTAGTCTGTGGGTATGTGTCCCAAGGTACAGTGTCTGGAATGTGGGGTCATGCTAGAATCTGTGGACATGTGATGCTGGGTGCTGGGGTCCAGCATCTGGAAGACTGTGATTATGTGAGCCCTGGTACAGTGATTTGGATGAGTCACCTGTGAGACTGTGGATACGTGGCTCCAAGTGCAAGGTCTATGAGGGAGTCAACCTGGAACCTCTGTTTGTGTGCCTGCAGGTGAAGGTTCTGGGAAGCGATGACACACAGGAGACTGTGGACATGTAAACCACATTACAGGGTCTTGGAGGGTGTAACACTGTGGACCAGGGGCACGGAACAGGCTCAATGTCTATGGAAGAGTGACTCCAGGTACAGTTTCAGGGAGTTGGGACCATCCTGAAAACTGTGGACGTTTATCCCCAGGTAAAGTTTCTGGGAGGTGGGATCACACTGGAGGCAGGAATGTGACCCCAGGGAAGGGATCTTGAGGGTGAGGCCATCCTGGTGGCTGTGGACTTGTGACACAAGGTACAGGAATGGGATCAGGGTCACCTTGCAGACTGTGAGCATGTGATCCCAGGTGCATGATATGGGAAGTGGGGAAACCCAGGAAACTGTGGATATATGACACTACGTACAGGGTCTGGGCAGATATATGACACTGGAGTGGGCAACCCACTCCACTACTCTTGCCTGGAAAATCCCATGGATGGAGGAGCCTGGTAGGCTGCAGTCTATGGGGTCGCTAAGAGTCAGACACGACTGAGTGACTTCACTTTCACTTTTCACTCTCATGCTTTGGAGAAGGAAATGGCAACCCACTCCAGTGTTCTTGCCTGGAGAATCCAAGGGATGGGGGGGCCTGGTGGGCTGCCATCTATGGGGTCGCAGAGTTGGACATGACAGGCATGACTTAGCAGCAGCAGCAGCATCAGCACAGGGCCTGGGGGATGTCATCATGGAGAGTATGGACATGTGACCCCAGGTGCATGTTTGGCAGGGATGACCCTGGAGACTGGCTAGGTGAACCAAGGTTTAGGGTACAAAATGGTCTCACCCTGCAGACTGTGGACCCTGACCACAGGTACAGGATCTGGTGGTGGTCACTGTGGAGATGGTGCATGTGTGAAACCTGATAGAAGTTCAAGGAGGGGGTCAATATGGAGATGGTGGAGGTGTGACCCTAAGTGCAGGGTATGGAGTGAGGTCATTCTGGAGACTGTGTCTGTGTGACTAAGGTGCAGGGTTAGGGAATGGGGTCACTTTGCAAATGTGCACATGTGATTCCACATGCACCATTTGGGTCATCCTGGAAACTGTGGACAAGTCACCAAAGTACAGGGTATGAGAGGTGGTGTCACCCTGGAGACTGAGGACATGGGATCCAAATTACAGGATCTGGGAAGGGGATCACCATGGAGACTGTGGATCTGTGACCACAGGTATAGAGTCTGGGAAGTGATATCGCACAGGAGACTGTGGACATAGGATGCCAGGTGAAGGGTCTGGGAGGGAGTCACCCTGGAGACTGTGGACGTGTGACCCCAGGTAAAGGCTCTTGAGGGTGGGGAAAGCCTGGTGACTGCGACCTGTGACCCCAGGTACAGGGTTGGGAATTTAGCGTTGCCCTGGAGACTGTGCCAATGCGACCCCAGGTACAGAGTCTGGGGAGAGGTGTCATCCTGGCCACCGTTGATATGTAACCCCCAGTACAGTGTCTGAGATATGGGGTCACCCTGGAGACTGAGGCCATGTGACCAGAGGTACAATAGTCAGTGAGGTGGGTTCACCTTGGAGACTGTGGACATGTAACCCCAGCTGCAGTGTCTGGGAGGGGTGTCAACCTAGAGACTGAGGACGTGTGAGACCAGGTGCATGATCTGGGAGGGGTTGTGACCCAGAAGACTATGGATCTGTGTCCCCAATATCAGACTTTGGTGTGGATGTTACCAGGGAGACTGTGGATGTTTGACACCAGGTGAAGGGACAGGGAAGGGCATCACGCTCGAGACCCTGGAGGTAGGATCCCAGATTCAGAGTCTCAGAAGGGAGTTCTTCAGGAGTCTCTGGAAATGTTATGTCAGAAAAAGGGCCTGCAGTGGTTACCCTGGTGACTATGTACATGTGACACATAATATAAATACTGAGATTGGGGGTCATCCTGGAGACTGGAGAAATGTAACCACAGGTGCAGATTCTGAGGACGGGGTCACCTTGGAGACTGTTGACATGTGACATCAGGTGCTTCATCTTGGAGGTAGATCATTCTGGAGATTCTGGACATGTGACCCCAGGAACAGGGTCTGAGAGGGGGTCACCCTTGAGATTGTGGGCTTTTGACCCACGTACAGCATGTTGGAAGGGTGGTAACCCTGGAGAATGTGCACATTTGACACCATGTACAGGCTCTGGGAGGTGAGTTCACCCTGTTGACTATGGCTATGTGACCCAAGGTGTGACTCTGGAGACTATGGATATTTCTCACCCACAGCAGGTGTGGAGATGGGGATCACACTGGAGGCTGTAGATATGTGATCCCAGGTGCAGGGTCTGCAAGAGGTACACCCTGGAGCCTGTGGATATGTGACCCTGGGTGCAGGATCTGGGTCCTTGTGTCACCCTGGAGACTGTGGTCATGTGAGCCCCAGTGTGGGGTTTTGGATGAGTCACCCTGGAGACTGTGGATAAGTGACTCCAGGGGCAGGGTCTGCAAGGGAGTAACCTGGAAACTGTGATTGTGACTCCAGGTGAAGGGTCTGGGAAGTGACGACACACAGCAGACTGTGGACATGTGATCCCCATTACAGGGCCATGGAGAGGGTAACCCTGGCTAACAGGGACATGGGAAACCGGCTTCAATGTGTGGGAGGTGGGGTAACCCTTAGACTATGGAAGTGTGACCCCAGGTACAGGTTCTGGGAATTGGGTCCATCCTTAAAACTGTGGATGATACACACCGGTAGCTTCTGGGAGGTGGGGTCACCCTGAAGACTCTGGACATGTGACCACAAGTTCAAGTTCTTGGAGGTGGACTCAAAATGGAACTAGTGGCCTTGTGACCCCAGGTGCAGGATCTTGAGGGTAGGGTCATCCTGGAGGCTGTGGATTTGTGACACCAGGTATAGATTTTGGAGGGTTCACACTGGAGACTCTAGATGTATGTTTCCTCTGCAGGAGAGCTACAGGGAACCTAGGTCTGTCTGAAAAATTCTTGGATCCTGTGGGGAAACACCCTGTGTGTTAATCTGGACACCCAGGTTCAAATTTGCATATTTTTCTCGGGTGGCCCTAAAGCGGTATGACCTATCCACATCTTGAAAATCCATCCAATTGCCATTTTCGTACTTTTGACAGAGCTAACTTTGTTCCACCCCTGGGGTTTCTGAAGCACATGGGAGGTTCGCAACTCCTATCTTTGGGCCTATTTACAGTGGAATGTCACCTCACAGAGGTGACCACAGTAAGGGACCCAGCACTCTGAGACATATTCCCGCAGTCTGCTTCCTCATGGGCAGTACCAGTATCACCTAGATATGTGTTTGAAAGGTGGGAAAATGCACCGAGACACACGGCACAGACTCTCGAATTTAGGTCCTCTGAGCAGAACTGGAGGGTTCATGTCTTAGGAGCTAAAGAGTTCCTGCAAGAGAGAGGTTTGAAAACACACTCTCTGTGGATGCCTTTCCTTCCTTGAAGAAATATAGGTTTCCCAGTATCCTGCGAACTGAGAGCCACACAGTGCTTGAAAAGTGCTCGCTTAGACATGAGTTTTCAATGGTAATTTCCACTTGGGGCTGTAGCCAAACAGAGGGGTCCCACACTCACTGGGAAAGGCAAGGCAATATCTAAATGTCTGTTCCATCCCGTTTTCTCTGTAGGAGAGCTCTAGTGAGCGTAAGTCTGTCTGGAAAATTCTTGGATCCTTCGGGGGCACACCCTGTTTGTGAACCAGGATACCAGAATGAGGGGGCAAAATTCGTGTTTCTCTCTGTGGGCCTTAAAGCAGTGTGGCCTAGTCACAGCTTGAAAATCCATCCAATTGCTCTCTTCTTGATTCTGAGAGAGCTAGATTTGCTCTATCCTTTTTGATTTCTGAAGCAACTGGGTGAATTGCAACTCCCAGCTGTGGGCCCTTTTACAGTGGAATGCCACCTCGCAGAAGTGAGTATAGTGAGGGACCTAGCACTCTTGGACACACTCTTGCAGCCTGCTTCCTCATGTGCAGTACTGATATAACCTAGGAATGGCTTTGCAAGGCTTAGAAAGTGCAGGGAGAAACATGGCCTTGACTCTGGAATTTAGTTCCTCTGAGCAGTACTGGAGGCCTCCCATCTGGGAAGCTAAACAGTTCCTGCAAGATAGAGGGTTGAGAATACACTCTCTTTTGATGCCTTTCTTTCCTTGAAGGAAGATATCTTTCCCTGCATTCTGTGAACTGAGAGTCACACACTGCTTGAAAAGTGCTTGCTTGCAGGTTATCTTTCAGGGGCACTTTCTCCTTGAGTCTGTGACAATAGGGATGGAAACCAAATTCCAATGTCTGTTCCATCCCATTTTCCCAGCAGGAGAGGTCTAGTGAGCCTAGTTCTGTGGAAAATTCTTGGATCCTGCCGGGACACACCCTGTGTTTGAACCTGGATACCTGACCTACAGAGCACAATTTGCATTTTTCTCTCAGGGGGCCCTAAAGTGGTTCAGCCTAGCAACAGCTTGAAAATCCGTCCAATTGCTATTTTCTTACCTCTGACAGAGTTAGCTTTGCTCTACCTTTTGGGGTTTCTGAAGCAAGCGGGTGGCTCACACCTTGTAGCTTTGAGCTTGTCACTGGAATGTCACCTCACACAGTTGACCACAGTAAGGCACTCAGCCCTTTCAGACACACTCCTGCTGCCAGCTTTCTCATGGTCAGTACCTTTATGACCTAGGAATGTGTTTGCCAGACTCGGAAATTACAGGGAGACACACGGCCCTGACTCAGGAATTTAGGTCCTCTCAGCAGACCTGCTGGTCTCATGTTTTAGAAGCTCAAAATTTCCTGCAAGATAGAGGTTTGAAAACACACTCTCTGTGGAGGTCTTTCCTTCCTCAAAGGAAGATAGCTTTCTTCACATTCTGCGACCTGAGAGTCACAGTCTGCTTGAAAAGTGCTTGCTTGGAAGTCTATTTTCAGTGGCAATATCTCCTTGAGGCTGTGACCATAGGTAGGGGTCCCACACTCACAGGGAAAGGCAAAGCAACCTCCAAATGGCTGTTCCAACCAGTTTTCTCTGTAGAAGAACTCTAGGGAACATAGGTCTGTCTGGAAATTTCTTGAATCACGAGCGGACACATCCCGTGTGTGAACCTGAATACCGGACCTAGGGTGCACAATTTGTATTTTTCTCTCTGGGTGCCATAAAGAGGTGTGGCTGGCAATTGCTTGAAAATCCATCCAATTACTTTTTTCTTACTTCTGACAGTGCAACCTTTGGTCCACCATTCAGGATTTCTGAAGCAAGCTGGTGGCTCACAACTCCTAGCCACCTGCCAATTTGCCATGGAAAGTTACCTTATCTAGGTAAGCACAGTATGGTACTCAGCACTCTCAGACACACACCTGAAGCCTGTTTTCTCATGAGCAGTCTTGGCATGACTCAGAAATGTGTTTAGAAAGCTCAGAAAATGCTCAAAAACACACTGTCCTTGCTCTGAAATTTAGGTCCTCTGTACCAACCTAGAGGTCTCACATCTTAGTATCTAGACAGTTCCTGATATAGAGAGCCTGTTTCCTCATGGGCAGTCCTGGTATGACCAAGAAATGTGTTTACAAAGCTCAAAAAGTGCAGGAAAACACATTGCCCTGACTCTGGAAATGAGGTCCTCTGGGCAAATATGGAGAATTCACATCTTTGAAGCTAGACAGTTCCTAATAGATAGAGTCTTGAAAACACACTGTCTATAAATACATTTCCTTCCTCAATGGAACATAGGTTTCCAGCATTCCATGTCCATAGAGTCACATACTGCTTGAAAACACTTGTTGGAAGTCATTTTTCATTAGCAATTGCTCCTGATAGTGTGACCATAGGGAAGTCCACCAAACTCACAGGAAAAGGAAAAGCAACATCCAAAGGTCAGTTCCATCATGTTTTCTCTGTAGTGGAGATTCAGTGTGCCTAGGTCTGTCTGGAAAATTCTTGGGTCCTGAGTGGACACATCCTGGGTGTGAACATGGACAGTGGACCTTGGTGGCAAAATTCACCTTTCTCTCTCAGTTGGCCGAAAACAGTACAGCATAACAACTACCTGGAAATGCATTTAGCTGCTGGTTTCTTACTTCTGGCAGTGATCACTTGGTACACCCTTTGGGATTTCTGAAGCAAGTAAGCAGCTAGCAACTCGTAGCTGCTGGCCCATTTACAGTGGAATGCTACATCATCTTGGTAAGTGCAGCATGGCACCCAGCAATCTCAGAAAACCTCCTGCAGCCTGTTTTTCTTAAGGGCACTTCTGGTATGACCTAGGAATGTGTTTACAATGCTCAGAAAGTGTTCATTCCATTCAGATGCTCAGTTGTATCTGACTCTTTGGGACCCCATGAATCGAAGCACACCAGGTCTCCCTGTCCATCACCAGCTCCCGGAGTTTACTCAAACTCATGACCATCGAGGTGATGATGCCATCCAGCCATCTCATCCTCTGTCATCCCCTTCTCCTCCTTCCCCCAAGCCCTCCCAGCATCAGGGTCTTTTCCAATGAGTCAACTCTTCACATCAGGTGGCCAAAATACTGGAGTTTCAGTTTCAGCATCAGTCTTTCCAATGAACACCCAGGACTGATCTCCTTTAGGATGGACTGGTTGGATGTCCTTGCAGTCCAAGGGACTCTCAAGAGACTTCTCCAACACCACAGTTCAAAAGCATCAATTCTTCCGTGCTCAGCTTTCTTCACAGTCCAACTCTTACATCCATACATGACAACTGGAAAAACCATATCCTTGACCAGATGGACCTTTGTGGGCAAAGTAGTGTCTCTGCTTTTTAATATGCTATCTAGGTTGGTCATAACTTTCCTTCCAAGAAGTAAGCGTCTTCTAATTTCATGGCTGCAATCACCATCTGCAGTGATTTTGGAGTCCCCAAAAATAAAGTATAACACTGTTTCTACTGTTTCCCCATCTATTTTTCATGAAGTGATGGGACCAGATGCCATGATCTTAGTTTTCTGAATGTTGAACTTTAAGCCAAATTTTTCACTCTCCTCTTTCACTTTCATCAAGAGGCTTTTTAGTTCTTCTTTACTTTCTTCCATAAGGGTGTTGTCATCTGCATATCTGAGGTTATTGATGTTTCTCCTGGCAATCTTAATTCCAGCTGGTGCTTCTTCCAGCCCAGCATTTCTCATGATGTACTCGGCATATAAGTTAAATTAGCAGGGTGACAATATACAGCCTTGACGTACTCCTTTTCCTATTTGGAACCAATCTGTTGTTCCATGTCCAGTTCTAACTGTTGCTTCCTGACCTGCACATAGGTTTCTCAAGAGGCAGGTCAGGTGGTCTGGTAGTCCCATCTCTTTCAGGATTTTCCACAGTTAATTGTGATACACACAGTCAAAGGCTTTGGCATAGTCAATAAAGCAGAAATAGATGTTTTTCTGGGACTCTCTTGCTTTTTCAATGATCCAGCAGATGTTGGCAGTTTGATCTCTGGTTCCTCTGTCTTTTCTAAAACCAGCTTGAACATCTGGAAGTTCACAGTTCATGTATTGCTGAAGCCTGGCTTGGAGAATTTTGAGCATTACTTTACTAGCGTGTGAGAGGAGTGAAATTGTGCAGTAGTTTGAGCATTCTTTGCTATTGCCTTTCTTTGGAACTGGAATGAAAACTCACCTTTTCCAGTCCTGTGGCCACTGCTGAGTTTTCCAAATTTGCTGACCTATTGAGTACAGAACTTTCACAGCATCATCTTTTAGGATTTGAAATAGCTTAACTGGAACTCCATCATCTCCACTAGCTTTGTTCGTAGTGATGCTTTCTAAGGCCCACTTGACCTCACATTCCAGGATGTCTGGCTCTAGGTGACTGATCACGCCATCATAATTATCTGGGCCATGAAGATCTTTTTTGTACAGTTCTTCTGTGTATTCTTGTCACCTCTTCTTAATAGCTTCTGCTTCTGTTAGATCCATAGCATTTCTGTCCTTTATTGAACCCAATCTTCACATGGAATGTTCCCTTGGTATCTCTAATTTTCTTGAAGAGATCTCTAGTCTTTCCCATTCTGTTGTTTTTCTCTATTTCTTTGCATTGATCAGAGTAAGGCTTTCTTATCTCTCCTTGCTATTCTTTGGAACTCTGCATTCAAATGGTGCAGGCTGGGACGGACCATGCAGAAGCATGGCCATGAGGAGCTACCTCTCACCCAAGGTCAGAGGCAGTGGCTGAGGGGAGCCACCCCATGTCCGAGGCCAGGGGCAGTGGCCGAGAGGAGCTACCTCACGCCTGAGGTCAGGGGAGGTGGCTGAGATGAGCTACCCCATGCCCAAGGTCAGGGGCTGTGGCCAAGAGGAGCAATCCCACGTCCAAAGAGCAGCAGCTGCACGGGTGCAGGAGGACCGAGAGGAGCTACTCCACATGCAAGGTCAGGAGGGGCAGCCTGAGGAGATACCCATCGTCCAAGGTAAGGAGGAGTGGCTGCGCTTTGCTGGAGCAGCTGGAAAGAGATACCCCACGTCCAAGGTAAGAGAAACTCAAGTAAGATGGTAGGTGTTGTGAGAGGGCATCAAAGGGCAGACACTGAAATCATAATCACAGAAAACTAGCCAATCTGATCACATGGACCATAACCTTGTCTAACTCAATGAAACTAAGCCATGCCGTGTGGAGCCACCCAAGACGGACGGGTCATGGTGGACAGGTCTGACAGAATGTGGTCCAGTGGAGAAGGGAATGGCAAACCACTTCAGTATTCTTGCCTTGAGGACCCCATGAACAGTATGAAAAGGCAAAATGATAGGATACTGAAAGAGGAACTCCCCAGGTCGGCAGGTGCCCAATATGCTTCTGGAGTTCAGTGGAGAAATAACTCCAGAAAGAATGAAGGGATGGAGCCAAAGCAAAAACAATACCCAGTTGTGGATGTGACTGGTGATAGAAGCAAGGTCTGATGCTGTAAAGAGCAATATCACATAGGAACCTGGAATGTTAGGTCCATGAATCAAGGCAAATTGGAAGTGGTCAAACAGGATATGGCAAGAGGGAATGTCGACATTTTAGGAATCAGCAAATTACAATGGACAGGAATGGGTGAATTCAACTCAGATGACCATTATATCTACTACTGTGGGCAGGAACCCCTTAAAAGAAATGGAGTAGCCATCATGGTCAACAATAGAGTCCAAAATATGGTACTTGGGTGCAATCTCAGAAAGTGTAGGGAAATACAATGCTCTGAGTCTGGAATTTGGTTCCTCAGGGCAAACCTGGAAGTCTCACATCTTTGAGTCTATACAGTTTGTGATACACAGAGGCCTGATAAAACACTCTCTGTTGATGCCTTACCTTCCTGGATGGAACATAATTTTCCCAGCTTTTTGTATGCTCAGAGTCACACACTGCTTGAAAACGCTTGTTGGAAGTAATTTTTCAGTAGCAACTTCCCCTGATGTTGTGACCTTAGGGAAGACCGCCACACTCACAGGAAAAGGCAAAGGATCATCGAGACGTCTGCTCAATCACGTTTTCTTGATAGGAGCGATCCATTCAACCTAACTGTCTAGAATACTCATGGATACTGTTCCTACACATCCTATGTTTGAACCTGGATACCGGACTTTGGCAGCAAAATTTGCATTTTTTTCTCAGTTGGCCCTAAACCGGTTAGACCTAGTTACTGCCTGAAAATGCATCTAATTACTGTTTTCTTACTTCTGACAGTGATAGTGTTGGTGCACCCTTTGGGATTTATGAATCAAGCAGGAGGCTCTCCACTCCAAGCCACTGGCCCCTTTCCAGGGAGATGTCATCTCATCTAGGTTAGCACAATATGTCACCCAGCACTCTGAGACACTCTTGCAGCGTGACTTTTCATGGTCAGATCTGGTATGACCTAGGAATGTGTTCACAAATCTCAGAAAATGGTGGGAAACACACTGCCCTGACTCTGGTATGTAGGTCCTCTGGGAAATTTGGAGGACTCACATGTTTGAATCTAGACAGTTCATGACAGGTAGAAGCCTGATAACATATTCTCTCGAGATGCCTTTCTTCCTCAAAGGAATATAGCTTTCTCAGCATTCTGTGTGCTGAGTGTCACACACTGCTTGAAAACACTTGTTGGAGGTCATTTTTCATTAGCAATTTCCCCTGGAGGTGTGACTGTAGGGAAGGCGCCACACTCACAGGTAAATTCAAAAGCACTTCCAAACATCTGTTCAATCACGTTTCCTTGGTAGGGGCCATCCATTCAACGGAAGTCTATCTAGAAAATTCGTGGACACTGTGGGGAAACACCTATGTTTGAATCTGGGTACCAGACTTTGGTGCTAAAATATGCATTTTTCTCTCACTTGGCCCTAAAACAGTGCAGCTGAGCAACTGCTTGAAATTCCATCTGAATGCTGTTTTCTTACTTCTGACAATGCTAGCTTTGGTTCACCCTTTGGGATTTCTGAAGCACATGAATGACTTGCAACTCCTAGCTGCAGGCCCATTTCCAGTGGAATGACACCTCAACTATGTGACCACAGGATTTCACCCAGCACACTCTGATGCACTCCCACAGCATCCTTCCTTAGGAGCAGACCTGGTATGACCTAGGAATGCATTTAGAAGTCTCAGAAAGTGCAGCAAGACACACTGTCCTGACTCTGGAACTTAGGTCTTTTAAGCAGGCCTGAGCTCTCACATCTTAGAAGCTGAACAGTTCCTGCTATAAAAAAACACACTCTCTGTTGATGCCTTTCCTTCATTGAAGGAACATAACTTTCCCAATGTACTGTGTGCTGAGAGTCACACACTGCTTGAAAACGTTTGCTTGGAGTTCATTTTTCAGTCGTAATTTCCCCTGAGACTGTGACAGTAGGGAAGCGCACACAATCACAAGACAAGCAAGCAAGCATCAAAATACCTGTTCCATCACGTTTTCTCTGTTAGAGAGGTCCAGTGAACCCAGGTCTATCTGGAAAAGTTTGAATCCTGTGGGGTCACATCCTGAGTGTGAACCTGAATACAGGACAAAATTCACCTTTTTCTCTCAGTTGGCACTAAAACGGTTTGGCATAGCAACTGCTTGAATATCCATCCAGTACTTGTTTTCTTACTTCTGACAGTGACAGATTTGGTCCACCCATGTAATTTCTGAAGCAATCAGTCCGCTTGCCACTTCTATCTGGTGGTCCCTTTCCTGTGAAATGTCACATAATGTAGGTAGCACCACATGGCACCCAGCTCTCTCAGACACACTCTGACAGCCTGTTTCCTCATTGGCAGTCCTGGTATGACCTAGGAATGTATTTACAAGGCTCAGAGATTGTATGGAAACATGCCCTGACTCGGGATGTTAGGTCATCTGGGCAAGACTGGAGGTCTCACATCTTACAATCTAGACAGTTCCTAATAGATAGAGGCCTGGAAACACACTCTCTGTTGATTCCTTTCCTTACTCAAAGGGCCATTGCTTTCCCAACATTTTAGGGCCAACCTAGAGGAAAATGCGAATTTTCCCACCAAGGTCCATTACCCAGGTTCACACGCAGGATGTGTCCCCACAGCACTGAAGAATTTTCAGGACAGACCTAGGCTAACCCTAACCCTAGCCCTAACCCTAACCCTAGGATCTCTCCTACAGAGAAACATGATGGAACAGACGTTTGGATGATGTTTTGCCTTTTCCTGTGAGTGTGGTGGACTTCCCTATGGTCAAACCATCAAGGGAAATTGCTACTGAGAAATGACTTCCAGGCAAGCATTTTCAAGCAGTATGTGACTCTCAGCACACAGAATGCTGGGAAAGCTATGTTCATTCGAGGAAGGAAAGGCATCAATAGAGAGTGTGTTTTCAGGCCTCTATCTATCAGGATCTGTCTATATTCTAAGATGTGAGATCTCTAGGCTTGTCCAGAGGACCCATCTTCCAGAGTCTGGGCAGTGATTCCCTGCAAATTCTGAGCCTTGTAAGCACATTCCAAGATCACTCAGGAATGCCCATGATGAAACAGGCTATGGAAGAGTGTCCGTGTGTGCTGTGTGTCATTCTGTCCTTACCAAATGAACTGACATTCCACTGGAAATGGGCCAGGGACTAGGAGTTATGAACCGCCTGTTGCTTCAGAAATCCAGAAAGGTGGAACAAAGCTATCATTGTCAGAAGTAAGAAAACAGTTATTAAGTGAACTTTCAAGCAGTTGTTAGGCCACAACGTTTTAAGCTCAATGGAGAGAATAATGCAAATTTTGCCACCAAGATCCACTATCAAGATTCACATTCAGGATGTGTCCCTGCAGTATCCAAGAATTTTCCAGATAGGACTAGGCTCACTATATCTCACCTACAGAGCAAACGTGATGGAACAGACATTTGAATGTGATTCCCTTTGACTGTGTTTGTGGGGCTTTCCCTCCAGTCACATCTTCAGGGGAAATTCTTAGTGATAAATGACCTCCAAGCAAGTGTGTGACACTCAAGAAGCAGAATGTTGGGAAAACAATATTCCTTCAAGGAAAGAAAGGCATCAGCAGAGAATGAATTTTCAGTCCTTTATCTATCAAGAATTGTCTAGATTCTAAGATGTGAGACCTCCAGTCTTACCCTGAGGACCTAACTTGCAGAGTCAGGGCAGTGTGTTTCCCTGCACTAGCCCAGGCTTTTAACCACCTTCCTACATCATCCCAGAACTGCCCATGAGGAAACAGGCTACAGGAATGTGTTCAGACTGCTGGGTGCCATACTGTTGTTACCCAGGTGAGGTGACATTCCATTGCAAATAGGCCATTAGTAGCACTTGCGAGCCACCTTCTTGTTTCTGAAATCCCAAAGGTGGGTCAAAAGCGATCACTGTCAGAAGTAAAAAAAAAAAAGCAATTGTATGGATTTTCTAGCAGGTGCAAATTTGGCCATCAGAGTCCGCTATCCACTGTCAGACTCAGGAGGTGTCTCTGCTCAATCTACCCATATTTCACAAAGACCTAGGCTCACTGGCTGCTCCTATACAGAAAATGTGATGGAACAGACGTTTGGATCTTGGATTGCCTTACCCTGTGAGTGTGGGGGACATCTTTATTGTCACAACATCACAAGAAATTGCTACTGAAAAATGACCTGCAAGCAAACCGTTTCAAGCAATGTGTGACTCTCAGTTCACAGAATACTGGGAAAGTACTGTTTCTTCGAGGAAGGAAGGGTATCAACAGAGAGTGTGTTTTCAGGCCTCTATCTATGAAGAACTGTCTTGATTCTAACAAGAGAGCCCTCCAGCCTTCCCAGAGAACTGAACTTCCAGAGTCAGGGCAGTGTCTTCCCTGCCCTTTAAATGCTTTGTAAACATATTCCTAGGTCACACTGGGACTGTCCATGAGGACACAAACTGTGGGAGTGTGTCTGAGTATACAGAGGGGCCATTATGTGCTTACTTAGATAAGGTGACATTCCACTGGAAATAGGCCCGTGACTAGGAGTGGTGATCTGCTTGCTTGCTTCAGAAATCCCAAAGGGTGAACCAAAGTTATTGCTCTTCAAAGTAAGAAAACAGCAATTAGATGGATTTTCAAGCAGGTGCCAGGCCACACAGTTTTAGGACAAACCGAAAGAAAAATGTGAATTGTGCCACCAGTTCCGGTATCCAGGTTCACACTTAGGATGTGGTCCTGCAGTATACACGATTTTCCAGACAGACCTACGTTCTCTGGATCACTCCTAGAGACAAAATGTGATGCAACAGAAGTTTGGATGTTGGTTTGCCTTTTCCAGTGAGTGTGGGGGCCTTCCCTAAGGTTACACTGTCAGAGGAAGTTTCTACTGAAAAATGACCTCCAAAGAGCGTTTTCAAGCAGTGTGTGACTCTCAGCACAGAGAATGCAGGGAAAAGTATGTTTCTTCAAGGAAGAAAAGGCATCAACAGCGAGTGTGTTATTAGGCCTATATCTATTAGGAACTGTCTAGAATCTAACATTGACCTCCAGGCTTGTCCAGGGGACCTAACTACCAGAGACAAGGCACTGTTTTTCCTTCACTTTCCAAGCCTCCCAAAGACATTCTAGGTCATATAGGGACTGCCCATGAGGAAACAGACTGTAGGAGAGTGTTTGAGAGTGTATGGAACCATACTGTGCTTACCTAGATGAGATGACATTCCCCTGGGAATGGGCCAGAGGCTAGGAGTGGTGAGTCACCTGCTTGATTCAGAAATCCCAAAGGATGGACCAAAGCTATCATTGTCAGGAGGAAGAAAACAGCAATTGGATGGATTTCCAAGCAGTTGCAAGGCCGTAGCATTTTCCCAAATCAAGAGAAAAAATGTTAATTTTGCCCCCAAAATCCGGTATCCATGTCCAGACTCAGGATGTCTCCATGCAGTATCCACAAAGTTTCCAGACAGAACTAGTCTCAGTGGATCGATCCTACTGAGAAAATGTGATGGAACAGAGGTTTGGATGCTAATTTGTCTTTCTCTATGAATGGGGAGTGCGGCATCCCCATGGTCACACCATCAGGGGAAAGTGCTAATGAAAAATGACCTCCATGCCAGCATATTCAAGCCGTGTGTGTCTCTCTGCATACAAAATGTTTGGAAAGTTATGTTCCTTCAAGAAAAGAAATGCATCAACAGAGAGTGCTTTCAGCCCTCTATCTATCAGGAACTGTCTACATTCTAAGTCGTGAGACCTTCAGTCTTTCCTAGGGATCCTAACACCCAAAGTCAGGGCAGTGTGTTTCCATGAACTTTTCAGGCCTTGTAAACACTTTCCAAGTATATACTGGGACTGCTTCTGAAGAAACAGGATGCACGAATGTATCCGAGTGTGTTGGGTGGCATACTGTGCTTACCTGCATGAGGTGCCCATACAATGGAAATCGGCTAGTGGCTGGAATGGTGAGCAACCTGCTTGCTTCAGAAATTCCAAAGGGTGGGCAAATCTATCCCTGTCAAAAGTAAGAAAACAGCAATTGGATGGATTTTCAAGGATTTGCTAAGCTGCACAATTTTAGAACCAATGTGGTCCCAAAATGAGTGTGGGAGACAAAAATGAGAATTTTGCCACCAGTTCATATATACAAGTTCACACTCATGATGTGTCCCCACAATACCCACGAATTTTCCAGACAGACCTAGGCTCACTTGATCGCACCTAAAGAAAATGTGATGGAGTACACGTTTGGATGTTGGTTTCCCTTTCCCCGTGAGTGTGGGAGCCTTCCCTACCGTTGCACCTTCAGGGGAATTTTCTACTGACCAATGGCCTACAAGCAAGTGTTTTCAAGCACCGTGTGACTCTCAGCACACAGAATGTTGGGAAAGCTGTGTTCCTTTGAGGAAGGAAAGGCATCCATACGGAGTGTATTTTTAGGCCTCTATCTATCAGGAACTGTCTAGAACCCAAGGCATGAGACTTCAAGGCTTTCCCAGGGTCCTAACTGCCAGAGTTAGGGCACTGTGTTTCCCTGCACCTTCCAAAGCTTTAAACATATTCCTTATTCAAACTGGGACTGCCCATGAGGAAACTGGACGCAGGAGTATGTCTGAGAGGGCTGGGTGCCATACAGGGCTTAACTAGATGAGGTGACATTCCACTGGAAATGGGCCAGCAGATAGGAGTAGCGAGCCACCTGCTTGCTTTAGAAATCTCAAAGGTTTGACCAATGTTATCACTGTCAGTATTAAGAAGAGAGCAATTGAATGGATTTTCAGGCAGTTGCTAAGGCCGCACTCTTTTAGATCCAACCGACAAAAATTGCTAATTTTGCCAACAAGTTCAAGGATGCAGATTCACACTCAGTATGTGTCCCTGTAGTATCCAAGAATTTTCCAGACAGACAGAGGATCATTGGATCTCTCCTAAAGAGAAAACTTGATAGAACAGACATTTGGTGGTTTGTTTTCATTTTCCCTGTGAGTTTGGGGATCTTCCCTACAGTAACACAGTCATGGGAAATTGTTACTGAAAAATCACCTTCAAGCAAGGATTTTCAACCAGTGTGTTACTCTCATCACACAGAAATCTGGAATAACTATCTTACTTCAGTGCACGAAAGGCATAAAAGAGGGTGTTTTTCAGGCATCTATCTATCAGGAACTATCTAAAGTCTAAGATGCGAGCACTCCAGGTTTGCACACAGGCCCTAATTTCCAAAGTCATAGCCAGTATGTTTCATTGCACTTTCAGAGCCTTATGAACACATTCCTGGCTCCTATT
>NW_025091458.1:0-11157 GCF_019320065.1 Cervus canadensis
GGAAAGGAGGCCCCGCCCGGGACACGCTCGGACACGCCCCCCCCCCAGCGCCCCGCCCCTCAGCCGCCGCCGAGGAGGCTGCGGAGGGGATGGTGGGAGGTCACCCTGTCTCCCTGTCCTGCTGGGAAAAGAAAGGTCACAGGAGCGAGACGCAGGCTGTATCCCCGAGGACCGATCTTGACCATTCAGAGGCTCCTTTTACACTTGAAGAAAACAAAGCCAAAATTGCAGTCGTCCAGGGTCAAGTGGGCCCTGGAAAGCATCACTATGAACAAAGCTAGTGGAGGTGATGGAATTCCTGCTGAGCTATTTCAAATCCTGAAAGATGACGCTGTGAAAGTGCTGCACTCAATATGCCAGCAAATTTGGAAAACTCAGCAGTGGCCACAGGACTGGAAAAGGTCAGTTTTCATTCCAATCCCAAAGAAAGACAATGCCAAAGAATGCTCAAACTACCGCACAATTGCACTCATCTCACACTCTAGTAAAGCTCAAAATTCTCCAAGCCAGGCTTCAGCAATACATGAACCGTGAACTTCCAGATGTTCAAGCTGGCTTTAGAAAAGGCAGAGGAACCAGAGATCAAATTGCCATCTGCTGGAACATCCACTGGATCATGGAAAAAGCAAGAGAGTTCCAGAAAAACATCTATTTCTGCTTTATTGACTATGCCAAAGCCTTTGACTGTGTGGATCACAATAAACTGTGGGAAATTCTGAAAGAGATGGGAATACCAGACCACCTGACCTGCCTCTTGAGAAACCTGTGTGCAGGTCAGGAAGCAACAGTTAGAACTGGACATGGAACAACATACTGGTTCCAAATAGGAAAAGGAGTACGTCAAGGCTGTATATTGTCACCCTGCTTATTTAACTTATATGCATCATGAGAAATGCTGGGCTGGAGGAAGCACAAGCTGGAATCAAGACTGCCAGGAGAAATATCAATAACCTCAGATATGCAGATGACACCACCCTTATTGAAGAAAGTGAAGAGGAACTAAAGAGCCTCTTGATGAAAGTGAAAGAGGAAAGTGAAAAAGTTGGCTTAAATCTCAACATTCAGAAAACTAAGATCATGGCATGCGGTTCCATTACTTCATGGGAAAACAGTGGAAACAGTGTCAGACTTTATTTTTCTGGGCTCCAAAATCACTGCAGATGGTGATTGCAGCCATAAAATTAAAAGACGCTTACTCCTTGGAAGGAAAGTTATGACCAACCTAGACAGCATATTAAAAAGCAAAGATATTACTTTGCCAACAAAGGTCCGTCTAGTCAAGGCTATGGTTTTTCCAGTGGTCATGTATGGATGTGAGAGTTGGACTATGAAGAAAGCTGAGCGCCAAAGAATTGATGCTATTGAACTGTGGTGTTGGAGAAGACTCTTGAGAGTCTCTTGGACTACAAGGAGATCCAACTAGTCCATCCTAAAGGAGATCAGTCCGGTGTTCATTGTAAGGACTGATGCTGAAGCTGAAACTCTGGTACTTTGGCCACATGCAAAGAATTCATTCATTGGAAAAGACCCTGATGCTGGGAGGGATTGGAGGCAGGAGGAGAAGGGGACGACAGAGGATGAGATGGCTGGATGGCATCACCGACTCGATGGACATGAGTTTGGGTAAATTCCGGGAGTTGGTGATGGACAGGGAGGCCTGGCGTGCTGTGGCTCATGGTGTTGCAAATGTTGGACACGACTGAGCGACTGAACTGACTGACTGACTGAGGGTCAGTTCATAGTGGTAAGAGGCTGAGTTAGGTTTTCTCACCTCTAGATGAAGGCCCTTCCCTCCAAACTGGGCTGCTCAATGCAATGCCAAGCAGTGGAATGTTTGTGCCTTTGGATGGTATTTATGGCTTACAAAGCTGTTTCACACAGAGCATTCTTGTTTAAATTAGCTGTGTGACAGTCCTGTATTGCTATTCCTGTTACAGAAAGGAACACTGAGGCAGGAGCAAACATTTATTGAATACTTCTGTACACCTGAGGTTCTTCTAATGAGGTTCTTTGCATGCACTAATTTTCTCTTAACAGTAACCCCAAGAGTGCTTTTGGTTTCCAAGTGCAATCTACCTTGGGCAAGAGACTTTGCGAGGTATTTCAAAATGGATAAAACACAGTACTATTCTCAAAGTACTTTCCTGGACTCAATAATAATTGATTCCTAATTTTTCTAGCTGGGTCTCAGAAGGGAATAAGCATGAGATAAGCCCACCTACCCCTCAAATGTGGATAGTAGGCAGGAGAGGGAGAAGGTTTGTTCAACCTGTAATTATTGAGTGCTAGCTATGAACTAGTTAACTAGCGCTTAATAATTATATTGTCTGTTGTCATGTCCAGGGTGCAGTGGACTTGTATTTGGGCAAACTCCAGGAGATGGTGATGGACAGGGAGGCCTGGCATGC
The DNA here is from genome assembly GCF_019320065.1 of Cervus canadensis. Lineage (NCBI taxonomy): Eukaryota > Metazoa > Chordata > Mammalia > Artiodactyla > Cervidae > Cervus > Cervus canadensis. The sequence continues at coordinate 2,409 of NW_025091458.1, forward strand.
TGCAGTCCATGGGGTCGCAAAGAGTCAGACACGACTGAGCAACTGAACCACAACAGAACTATGAAGTAGGCCCTGGAAGTGAAGGACTAAACAATGTCCCTGATCAATGTCCCTGACCTAATGTCTCATGGCATTTCCATTCTAGTGCAGTTGTCAGAAGACCTTGTCTGTAAATATTTTAGGCTTTGTGGGCCGTACATAACTACTCAACTTTGCTGTTGTAGTGTTAAAGCAACCATAGATAATACATAAACGAATGAGAGTGACTGTGTTCCAGTTTTATTTATGGATACTGAAATTTTAATTTCATGTAATTTTCATGTGTCATGAAATATTCTTGAATATTTAACAAAACTATTAAATATGTAAAAACCATGCTTAGAGTGTGGGCTACCCATGGGTCAGAATTTGCCTACTTCTGTTCAAATGGGAGAAGCAGACACTAGAAGCAGAGAACTCTCATTTAAAAAAAAAAAAATGGGACATATTAAAAAGGAGAATTTTAAAGGGCTCAGTGGAAGTGTTTTAGAGGAATGGAAAGAGTGGGGGATTGGCTCAGAGTGATGGACATACTGGCACTATGGGAATAGAACCTCAGGTGACAGTGGACAGCTTGAGGGTTTGGAATTACTGGGAGGATTAAGGTATACAGGGATGTGAACCATGATGAGAACAGTCCTAATGTTCTATTAGTTCAAAGTTAAAGCCAAAATCCAGATATTTAGCAGTATTGGATGGCCTCAGTAGTTATTGAGGTCACCCTCTGGCTGCTCCCAATTCTATGGTAAACAGAGTGAATGGGCAGGTCTTACAAGGAACCCAAGCATTAGGAAAGCCTTTGGGTGACTGTTCCCTCCACCAGCTCTCCCAGGAGTAAAGGACAATCCTAGCTCTGATGCATAGGCGCTTGAGGAGAAGGGAGATAGAAAGAGCCTGAGTCACAGACCTGATCAGGCTCAAGACTACCCTCCTCTTCTGAATCTTCCTGGAATGGGAAAGATAGGGATTTGTCATATTTGAGAAGTAAATAACTTTATGTTCATCCCTCAGGAAAAGATTTCCAAACCATAAGCAACCCTCTTCCTCCAAGCCAGGACAAAGTATTGGAAAGAGAATGAGGTTGTTCCTTTATTTGCAAAACCTGAGTGAATTACGTTGTTTTTCTTTTAAAAATTTCTGGTGCAGAGGGCATGTGCATGTGTGCTAAGTCACTTCGGTTGTGTCTGATTCTGCAACCCCATGGACTGTAGCCTGCCAGGCTTCTCTGTCCATGGGATTCTCCAGGCAGGAATACTGAAGTGGGTTGCCATGCCCTCCTCCAGGGGATCTTCCTGATCCAGGGATCTAACCTGCATCTCTAAAGTCTCTTGCATTGGCAGGTGGGTTCTTTACCACTAGCATGACCACACTTCTATCAGAATAACGCTAGGGGTAGAATTCCTGAGTAGCCAAGATAATAGCAGCCATTGCAGCATAAATCTGAACTCACTGTCCATAAAACTGAATACAAAATAGATAACAAAACTGCACAAAACCCATGTCATCTGCATAACTAAAAGAGAATGCCCAAACTTCAGATTATCTGGAAGTAGAAAAATAAACGCCAAATCTCAGCAAGCTGTGTCCCTTTATTCTACTGCAAACTTACACAGGAATAAGGGACAGTACAGAGAAGATGCATAGAAGAGAAGACTACTGGTGGTTGTATGATTGGTCTAAGATAACCACAAAAAGGAGAACGTCCACTTTTGTGCTAAGATACTGGGAAAGAACCCTGGTAAATCAAAACACTTGCATATGTTTTTAAAAAGCAAAGATGGATGTACTTCAAGGGGACAGTGTGTAAAACCCTTGCTTCTGGAATAGAAGGTAAAAAAGGAATGGAGAGGCCCCTTTTGGAATCTGGTAAAGAAGAAAAGAAGCAAAAGGAAATTTTAGGGTCAAGTAAGAAAAAAAGAGATCCAAAGCTGTGAAAATATGCAGTTGTTAGCCCTTAAGTCCCTGGGCTTCCCTGGTAGCTCAGATGGTAAAGAGTTCACCTGCAATGCAGGAGACCTAGTTTTGATCCCTGGGTTGGGAAGATCCTCTGGAGAGGGAATGGCAACCCACTCCAATATTCTTGCCTGGAGAATTCCGTGGACAGAGGAGCCTGGCGGGCTACAGTCCATGGGGTCTCAAAGAGTAGGACATGACTGAGCAACTAACACTTTCACTTTAGCCCATATCACTCACACACACGTGCATAGATGCATATACACATAAGAACCATCCGGTAAGAAAAACCTTTCAAAAATCTTTGAAATGAATAGATGAAAACAGAGTAAATATACACAAAACTGTTACAAGAAGAAAACAGAAAACAAGACAACTTCAACTAATAAAAAGTGCTTTCCCCCCCAAAAAAAAACTACCCCAAAGCAGAAAAGAAAAAAAAAACTACAACAGAAACTCCAAAGAGAATTAAATATCCACCTTGAAATGATCTCCGGTGACCTCAGCCTGCAATGGCTTGGAGTGGGACTTGGGTTCCCAGCCAGAGATTGAGGCTGGGTCACGGTTGTGAGAGCACCAAATCTTAACTGCTAGACCAGTGGTCAGTGACAAGGGCCCTGGTCCTTCAGCTTTAGAGAAAAGAATTCCCACAAAGATGGAAAGTAGTGAAACAAGAACAGGATTTATTTGGAGGCAGAGTATACAGCATGTGTGGATAGACACACAGGCAGACTCAGAGGGAGAGTTGCTGAGTCATACCCTCATGGCATTTTAAGTTACTTTTATGGGGCATTTCTTCCGGGGTTTCTTTTAGCTAATCATTTTTATTTGCCTTGTTCACAGTTCATGTTTAGCATATCTCAGGATCCTCCCATGTGTGGGCACACATCTCTTAGCCAAGATGAATTCTACTGCAAAGGCCTATGGGTAGAGCATCCCTTGACATCACTTCTCTTTGACTTCCAAGGGGCCTTTCTGTTCACCTGTGGTCAGAGGTCTCCTGTCTTTGAGAATGAGAAATATGTGTTTTGTGAGTTTAAAAAATTATGTGTTGTCCTTTGACTGAGAAAAGTATTTCATATTTGCTTTAAGGGTGAATGTAGCAAAGTTTTGTATAGTCAACTGTTATGATAAATATTTAGCTACTTATGGCTCCTGCCTTGGCTGAGAAAAGTTTGATTTGATGACCCTATTTGTTTGAGGTTATTTACATTCACTATCTACATTTTTACTTTGGGAGAAATCTGCAATCCACTGTATTTACCTCTCAAATTCTACAGTGCTTTAGTCAGCCGGCAACCCAGTTTGAAACCAGTGCTTTTTATATTTATTTCTATAACTAATTGTGTCTTAAGAAGTCCTAACTTTGTATAATGGTTGATTTGATAACAGCTGAAAGTTTTAGGCACAAACTATTTCCTTTCATTCTGTTAGAGGAACTGTACAGAGACGGGAAAGTTTTGGTTCTTGTTTAATGTCCCTGACCTTAGTTTTTACTAAATTAAGGCATCAAAAGGTTTTAAATGTAGAGATGGCCTTTTAAGGAAGCGAATGTTTTTTAAAAAAATGATAGTTAATAGTGCTACTTTTATATGAATTTGAAAGCTTACAAAGCTCTTTTGCTTTCATACTCATCTATGTCTACAACATCAGGCCTTTCATCTTTTCTTCCTGCTTCAGGGGAAGAGGCAACCCTTCAGCCCACGGCGTAGCATCCATGGAAGTCTGCTCCATCACGACCCACTTCTTTCCTGCATCGTCCGTTCTCTCTTCCTATTGACCTTTCCTCCAGCCTATACAAAGAACACAAACCATCCCTCTGCCCCGGTACCCGGGAGCCACTGTCACTTCTCTTTCATCCTCAAAGAATTGTTTGCTCTCTCATCTCTGCACCCTCTGTGCTGCATCCTTACTGTTAACCTCCGAGGCTGTTTGCACTCACATCTCCAGTTGCAAAAGACAGAGTGTCTGTGTTCTCTTTGAAATGAGCTCCTCCGTGAGGCCTATGTCTCCTCCTCCTCCCCCTCACTGCCTTTCTTGTTGCCCTTCATCTTTCCTCCCTGTGTGGATGCTCTCCAGGGTTCTATCTTCTCCCCTCTTTCTGCTTACACATACTCTACCTCCTTAACTGACTCCAGCGATTTCTATAACCATTAACTGCAGACTCCCAAATCCAGACATCTCTTCTAGGCTCCGTGTTTTATACCCGTGTGTCTGCCGGACATTTCTACTTGGACAGTTAACCCAAAGGGACTTGAAAATAGCAGAATTCATTGTTTTCCACAACTGCTCTTCCTTTGCATTTGCAGTGAGGAGCAGAAGGGAGAAGGGGTATCGATAAGGAAGTGTGGGGACAGAGACCGCTTGTGACCCAGGGAAATGTCTGCGTGGAGAGAACACTGGCGATGTGGGCTTCAGGGCCCCCACGTTGTTGGACAGTACATGTGAATAGAAGTCTGTTAGTAAAGCTAGTGACCACACCAGCTGACTTTGCAAACCTTCCCCAAACCTCTAGTTTGTATGGTTTGGATCTGTCCATGGGATTCTCCAGGTAAGGATACTGGAGTGGGTTGCCTTTTCCATCTCCAGAGGATCTTCCCCACCCAGGGATCAAACCTGATTCTCTTACATCTCCTGCGTTGGCAGGCAGGCCCTTTACTCACGCCACTTGGGAAACCCCAAGTGTCAGTTGCTAAGTCATGTCTGACTCTTTGTGACCCCATGGACTGTAGCCTGCCAGGCTCCTCTGTCCATGGAGTTCTCCGGGCACGAATACTGGAGAGAGTGGTCATTCCCTTCTCCAGGGGATCTTCCCAGTTGCATCCAGAAATTGAATCCAGGTCTCCCGCACTGCAGGCAGATCCTCTACTGTCTGAGCCACTAGGGAAGACTTTATCACTGGAAGTCTTGAATAAAGAAATGCTTGGACCTTTTTGGAGTTTCCTGTGGAGGCACAGTATAGAGGTTGGGAAGGAGACGCTGCCCTCACCCCCTCCCTCTCTCTCAACATAGTCCAGCATGTGGGTTAGTGAGATGTAGGTGGAAGAGGTGCAGTGAGAACTGCTGCTAGAGGCTATGCCGCTGGACAAACGGTAGCCCATCATAACCCCTGAGTAGTCTGTCCTTCCTCAGGGATGCCTCCTTCCACGGATACACATACCCAGATCAGAAAGAAGAACTCCTATTCCATATTCCCTGTCCTTCCCTGGGTTTCCCTGGTGGTCAGACAGTAAAGAGTCCTCCTGCAATGCAGGATACCTAGGTTCGATCCCTGGTTTGGGAAGATCCCCTTGAGAAGGGAACAGCTACCCACTCCAATAATCTGGCCTGGAGAATTCCATGGACAGAGGAGCCTAGTGGGCCACGGTCCATGGGGTTGCAAATACTCAGACATGACTGAGCGACTTTCACTCACTCACTCTGTTCTTGCCTAAACCAAAGAAATAGTTTAAAATCACCTCCAGCCTCTACTTATGGAAATGTATGGGAATGGATAATCTTCCCATTGAACCCATTCACCTCTACCTCTAGGATAATGCCAAAAGAGACTCCCCAAAAATGTATACTGAAGAGAAAGGAGGCTGGCAAGCAGGCAGCCTGGTGAAATTCACGTGATGGACATCCTCCCTTGAAACCAAAGCGTCAGATGAAAAGTCAGTTCTGCTCTTTCAGAAAGAGGCTTAGGCCAGACTGCCTGGGTTTCAATTCCAGCTGCATTACTGACTAAACTTTACAGACGTTACTTATATATTCTGTGCCTCAGTTTCCTTAAGCACAGAAAGGAAATAATAATAACTACACATGGGATCACTATGGGAATTTAAAAGGCAAATAAAGGGCTTGACATAGGGCTTAGGAAACGGTAAGCCCTTGATAAATGTTATCCGCTGCGGTTGTAATTATTGCCTGTCCCTCGCCTGGCACAGCAGGAAGTCTTTTCATTAATGAGGATAAACATACTGATTGTCGTAAGGTAGTATCAAATATTGAAACAAACTTTTGTCACGCTTTTGGCTGCCCAGCTCAAAATGCCCTTCCTAAGTGTAGGTGGGAGGCAGGGATGGCCTATCACTAAACATCTGACAGTGCCGGATACAGGCTGCATGTTCAGGACTCCCCTGCAGGTAGCGTTTGTAGCCTGAGATCCAAGCCGGACCAATCGGGTACACGCGACCCAGGCCTAGCAACAGGAGCTAGTGAAGCCAAGCGGCGGCGGTAGGGAGCACTGCAACGCAGCACGCCCGCTTTTCTCGGAGGCAGTGGAAGCAATGGTCCCAACAGCAGCGCGCAAGGCCACAGCCGCCATGCAGGATCAGCAGCATCCTCACAGGCTGTGACTGTGGCTGAGCCTTGTCTGCTGCCAAGAGCCCTTGTTCCTGCCTGTTCTCCAAGCCCGTAGCTGTATCCTCTCCAGAAATGCTTTGAATAACCCAGTGTCTTTTACTGCTTCTATCAGCTTAGGTTAATTTTTCAACCTGCCAGACTGATAAAGACTATCAGATCAGATAGCTTAATAAAATGCACATACATTATTTCTACCTTTATTGGCTTATTGATTTGCTCCTGTTCAGGGACTGTTTTTCTTGGATGATTTTTGTTTTAGTAATGTGGAGATGTTTAAGAGGATTGTTCATTGTTGCTGTTTGGTAGGAAGCTTTCCTCTTCTCCCTTTCCCTCTGCCTTCTTTTTTGGTGTGTGTGGGGTGGAGGCCAAGGAAGGGTTGCAGTACAATTAAATTCTAATGGACTGGAGTCTACTCTTAGGAAGAGAAAATCTGGCAATTAATGAGTATGAAAATTGAAATCGAGGGAGAGGAGCAAAATCAGTGCCCTCTGCAGTAAAGTATCATAACACAACTGTGAGCTCATTTAACTGGTTTATTTTATGGATAGGAACTTGCAACAAAGAACCCAAAGGTAATGTGTATTCAAGATACGACTAACTATATCTTCACACTGCTAGTCCAGGGCTTATGGGTCTACCTACTTGTCTCCATCCAAGAGGCAAATGACCTAAAAGCAAGGTGAAAGTGAAAGTGTTAGTTGCTCAGTCATATCCAACTCTTTGCGACCCCATGGACTGTACTGTCCATGGAATTCTCCAGGCAAGAATACTGAAGTGGGTTCCATTTCCCTCTCTAGAGGATCTTCCCAACCAAGGGAGCAAACCCAGATCTCCCACACTGCAGGCAGATTCTTTACCATCTGAGCCACCAGGGAAGCCCCTAAAACAAGCTGAGATTAGGTTAAATTCAGCCCTTTCAATTACACTTTTTGACTTTATGGTTGTGTATAATAAGAATTTGGGCTTCCCAGGTGGTGCTAGTGATAAAGAATCTGCCTGCTAATGCAGAAGTCAGAAGATGTGGATTTGCTCCCTGGGTCAGGAAGATCCCCTAGAGAAGGGCATGGCAACCCACTCCAGTATTCTTGCCTGGAGAATCCATTGGACAGAGGAGCTTGGCAGGCGATAGTCCATAGGGTCACAAAGAGTTGGACACAACTGAAATGATTTAGCATGCACACACATAAGAAGTTATATTTTCAAGAGCTTTTGAAAGTTTACAAAGTGTTTGGTTCATTATGTTCTCTGAACTCTGAAATAAGGTACATATGAAATATATTAAGCTTTTAGCTTTTGCACAACAAAGGAAACTATAAGTAAGGTGAAAAGACAGCCCTCAGATTGGGAGGAAATAATAGCAAATGAAGCAACAGACAAAGGATTAATCTCAAAAATATACAAGCAACTCCTGAAGGTCAATTCCAGAAAAATAAATGACCCAATCAAAAAATGGGCCAAAGAACTAAACAGACATTTCTCCAAAGAAGACATACAGATGGCTAACAAACACATGAAAAGATGCTCAACATCACTCATTATCAGAGAAATGCAAATCAAAACCACAATGAGGTACCATTACACGCCAGTCAGGATGGCTGCTATCCAAAAGTCTACAAGCAATAAATGCTGGAGAGGCTGTGGAGAAAAGGGAACCCTCTTACACTGTTGGTGGGAATGCAAACTAGTACAGCCACTATGGAAAACAGTGTGGAGATTTCTTAAAAAACTGGAAATAGAACTGCCATATGACCCAGCAATACCACTCTTGGGCATACACACTGAGGAAACCAGATCTGAAAGAGACACGTGCACCCCAATGTTCATCGCAGCACTGTTTATAATAGCCAGGACATGGAAGCAACCTAGATGCCCATCAGCAGATGAATGGATAAGGAAGCTGTGGTACATATACACCATGGAATATTACTCAGCCATTAAAAAGAATTCATTTGAATCAGTTCTAATGAGATGGATGAAACTGGAGCCCATTATACAGAGTGAAGTAAGCCAGAAAGATAAAGATCATTACAGCATACTAACACATATATATGGAATTTAGAAAGATGGTAATGATAACCCTATATGCAAAACAGAAAAAGAGACACAGATGTACAGAACAGACTTTTGGACTCTGTGGGAGAAGGTGAGGGTGGGATGTTTCGAGAGAACAGCATGTATATTATCTATGGTGAAACAGACCACCGGCCCAGGTGGGATGCATGAGACAGGTGCTCGGGCCAGGTGCACTGGGAGGACCCAGGGGAATCGGGTGGGGGGGAGGTGGGAGGGGGGATCGGGATGGGGAATACGTGTAACTCCATGGCTGATTCATGTCAATGTATGACAAAACCCACTGCAATGTTGCGAAGTAATTAGCCTCCAACTAATAAAAATAATTGAAAAAAAATAAATA
>NW_025091458.1:12569-13999 GCF_019320065.1 Cervus canadensis
GGTACAATAAAGGACAGAAACAGTATGGGCCTAACAGAAGTAGAAGATATTAAGAAGAGGTGACAAGAATACACAGAAGAACTATAGAAAAGACATCTTAATGATCCAGATAACCACGAAGGTGTGATCACTCACCTAGAGCCAGACATCCTGGAGTGCAAAGTCAAGTGGGCCTTAGGAAGCATCACTATGAACAAAGCTAGTGGAAGTGATGGAATTCCAGCTGAGCTATTTCAAATCTTAAAAGATGATGCTGTGAAAGTGCTGCACTCAATATGCCAGCAAATTTGGAAAACTCAGCAGTGGCCACAGGACTGGAAAAGGTCAGTTTTCATTCCAATCCCAAAGAAAGGCAATGCCAAAGAATGTTCAAACTACCACACAATTGCACTCATCTCACATGCTAGCAAAGTAATGCTCAAAATTATCCAAGCTAGGCTTCAACAGTACATGAACCAAGAACTTCCAGATGTTCAATCAAGCTGGATTTAGAAAAGGCAGAGGAACCAGAGATCAAACTACCAATATCTGTTGGATCATCAAAAAAAAGCATAGAGCTCCAGAAAAACATCTATTTCTGCTTTATTGACCACACCAAAGCCTTTGACTATGTGGCTCACAACAGACTGTGAAAATTTCTTAAAGAGATGGGAATACTAGACCACCTGATCTGCCTCCTAAGAAATGTGTTTGCAGGTCAAGTAGCAACAGTTAGAACCAGACATGGAACAATGGAATGGTTCAAATTGGGAAAGGAGTACGTCAAGGCTGTATATTGTCACTCTGCTTATTTAACTTATATGCAAAGTACATCATGCTAAATGCCTGACTATGAAGCACAAGCTGGAATCTAGATTGCATGGAGAAGAATCAATAACCTCAGATATGCAGATGACACCACCCTTACAGCAGAAAGCGAAGAACTAAGGAGCCTCTTGATGAAAGTGAAAGAGGAGAGGGAAAAAGCTGGCTTAGTTAAAAAAGCTAAGCTCATGGCAACCAGTCACATCACTTCATGGCAAATGGGTGAGGAAACAATGGAAACAGTGAGAGACTTTATTTTCTTGGCCTCCAAAATCACTGCAGATGATGACTGCAGCCATGAAATCAAAAGATGCTTGTTCCTTGAAAGAAAAACTATGACTAACCTAGCTAGCATGTTAAAAGCAGAGACATTACTTCACCAACAAAGGTCCGTCTAGTCAAAGCTATGGTTTTTCCAGTAGTCATGTATGGATATGAGATTAGGATTGAAGAATTAATGCTTTCGAACTGTGGTGTTAGAGGAAACTCTTGAGAGTTCTTTGGACTGCAAGGATATCAAACCAGTCTATCCTAAAGGAAATCAGTCCTGAATATTCATTGGAAGGACTGATGCTGAAGCTTCAATTCTTTGGTCACCTAATGAGAAGATCTGACTCATTAGAAAA
>NW_025091459.1:0-48982 GCF_019320065.1 Cervus canadensis
ACTAGTTTTGTAATTTGACTTGTAAACTTATACACTACACTAAAAAGTAGTTAAGATGCATGAAAATTTATTCTTTTCTTTTGAATACCGTAATTTAAGTTTCCCTGGTAGAAGGTTGAATTGATAGACCCTCAATGTGTAGATGTGGAGGAAGAGGGAAAAGGAAGAGCCTAAAATAATTTTCAGGTTTTGGGATTTTACAAACTTAGTACTTGGTCATCCCATTCAGCAAGTTAGTTGGTGCAAGTTGACTGGGTTTTCAGGTGAACATGTGAATTTGCAGTGCCTGAGGGACATCTAAGGAGAGAAACACCCCCACAAAATGGAGTTTAGAAGGTGATCTATGCTGGAAATAAAGATCTGAGAGTTGTTACAGTGGCAGTTATTGAAGAGTTACTTGAGAGTAAGAAGAAAAGAGGGTCAAAGTCAGGGAGTCCTGAAGAACATTATCATTTAAGAGGAGGATAGAGGAAGAAAAGTTAGGCTTTGGAATGGGAGGAGAACCAGGAGTGAGTGGTTGCCTCTGAAAGTAGACGGGTATTATAAAGAAGGGAGCAGTCAGTAGTATCCAAGTCCGCATAGCTTTGAAGTAAAGCATTATGGAGCACGTATTGGATTCCACAGTTAAGAGATTATTGGTGGCTTTAGCAAAGTAGTTCTAAAAAGAATAGAGAAAAAAGATGTTAAAAATACAAGTCCCTATTTCAAGTTGAATTCAACAGAATTAAAATTATGACAGACTTCCATTAAAGTTGTAAATGTTTACTCTTGATTTTTGTACTCATCTACCTTTTAAACTTATTCTTAACTACATCTAAGGAATATCAGCATTTTCTTTGAATTTATGTATTGTGACTTAGATTTAGATTGGTAAAATTACTCTTTGGTTGAACCAAAGCATTAACTGGTCCATGCATTTTAGAGAAGTCATTCAAGCATTTCAAAATAGTTTGCCTCTTTAAAAAAAATAAGTGGTTTTGTTTGATGCATTTAATTTAACATTACATAATCTTTTCTGATAATAAGCATTAGAATAGTAGGAAAGATATGTACTATTTCAGCTCACGCTGTCACTGTGAGGTGAGTTTATACTTTTTTATTGAATAATTTTGACTTAGGATTTTTCTCAAAATATAAAAATTAAGTTTTAAAATATAAAAATTTCATTTTTCTAATGAATGAACTTCATTTGAAGGATGAAAATATATAGACTTTCTAATATTGGTTTATGCTCTAAGAAAAGTAGTAAAGATGTTTTACTGAGTTTTAAAATTTTTTAAGACATGCAAGTTAATTGTAGAAAATTTAGTAAAATACAGATATGCAAAAAGTAAAAATTTCATTATTCAGAAATTTTTAGAGTACTTTTATGTATGTGATTGAAATCTGTGTAAATTAGTTAGATTTGCTACTACAAAATGTTAAGGTACTAAATTTGAAAAACTTCCATCTGACGTGAAACTTGAACATTGTTTTAAGCTTCTAAGCCCCATTTAAAAAGTCAGTTATATTTATTTAATGCCTATGTAGTGATATCCTTTTCCTTTCTAAAGAATTTATTTTAGTCCAATTTAGCTAGTTTTATTGAATGCCTGGGGCTTCCCTGCAGCTCAGACGGTGAAAAATCTCCCTGCAGTGCAGGGGGCCCGGTTTGACCCCTGGGTCAGGAAGATCCTCTGGAGAAGGGAATGGCAATCCTCTTCATTACTTTTGCCTGGAGAATCCCATGGACAGAGAAGCCTAACAGGCAATAGTCTGTGGGGTCACAAAGAGTCAGACACGACTAAGTGACTAACACACACACACACACACACACATTGGATGCCTGTTGTATAGACGTGTTATTTACTGTCATTTTATCTCTTGAATTTTATATTTTTCCTGTTTTTAGAAATTTGGTCATTTAAAAAAAGTAAATTATGGTTTTAGAGCAGTTTCAGGTTCACAGCAAATTGAGCAGGAAGTTCCTATGTATCCCTTGTCTCCATATATGTACAACCTTCCCTGTTATTGACATCCCACACCATAGTGGTAAATGACCACTTGACTGACTCCCAAAAACACTTAAACCAGGAATATTTTTTTTTTTTGGAAGCAGGAATGTTTTTACCTGTTCACTCTGTGCGAAACTCCAAGAAGAACACAAAAAGTTAATATTCCAACATTTAAGAGGTTGGTCTTTTCAAGCTTTACTAACATTAACTGAGAATTTTCTATACTCTGTTGATCAAATGTAACACTTCATTAACCCTGCATGTGGGTAGCTTAGAGGTAAAGAATCTGCCTGCCAATGCAAGAGACACTGGTTCGATCCTGGATTGGAAAGATCCCCTGTGGGAGGAAATGGAAACCCACTTCAATATTCTTGTCTGGAAAAGTCCACGACAGGGAAACCTGGTGGTCAATAGTTCATGGGGTCACAAAGAGTTGGACATGATTGAGCATGCACACACAAATGAATAGCTACTTAAAATCTAAGAAATATCTAAAGTGAAAATTAAAATCTTTCTGACCAGGGGTAAAGAGATGGGAATACTAGACCACCTGACCTGCCTGTTAAGAAATCTGCATGGAGTTCAGGAAGCAACAGTTAGAACTGGACATGGAACAGCAGATTGGTTCCAAATCTGGAAAGGAGTAGTCAAGGCTGTATATTATCACCCCGCTTATTTAACTTATATGCAGAATACATCATGAGAAACGCTGGGCTTTATGAAGCACAAGCTGGAATCAAGATTGCCGGGAGAAATACCGATAACCTCAGATATGCAGATGAGACCACCCTTATGGCAAAAAGTGAAGAAGAGCTAAAGAGCCTCTTGATGAAAGTGAAAGAGGAGAGTGAAAAAGTTGACTTAAAGCTCAACACTGAGAAAACAATGATCATGGCATCTGGTCCCATCACTTTATGGCAAATAGATGGGGAAACAGTGGAAACAGTGACAGGCTTTATTTTTTTGGGCCCCCAAATCACTGCAGATGGTGATTGCACCCATGAAATAAAAAGACGCTTACTCCTTGGGAGGAAAGTTATTACCAACCTAAACAGCATATTAAAAAACAGAGACGTTACTTTGCCAACAAAGGGCTGTCTAGTTAAAACTATGGTTTTTCCAATAGTAATGTATGGATGTGAGAGTTGGAGTGTAAAAAAAGCTGAGCACCGAAGAATTGATGCTTTTGAACTGTGGTGTTGGAGAAGACTCTTGAGAGTCCCTTGGACTGCAAGGAGATCCAACCAGTCCATCCTAAAGGAGATCAGTCCTGGGTGTTCATTGGAAGGACTGATGCTGAAGCTGAAGCTCCAGTACTTTGGCCACCTGATGCAAAGAACTGACTCATTTGAAAAGACTCTGATGGTGGGAAAGATTGAGGGTGGGAGGAGAAGGGGACGACAGAGGATGAGATGGTTGGATGGCATCACCGACTAGATGAACATGAGTTTAAGTAAACTCCGGAAGTTGATGATGGACAGGGAGGCCTGGTGTGCTGTAGTCCATGGGGTCGCAAAGAGTCAGACAGGTCTGAGCAACTGAACTGAGGGGTTGGTATATTCTAGCTTTTTTTTATGCACAGGCCTCCTTTAGAATATTGCTTCTTTTGTTTGTGCTAAAATGGCTTCCAAATCTTTCCTGGATGTAACTGGCTTTTTATCAGAATTTCCATCAAAATTTTATATCTTTCATCTGTTTGATTGACTATGACTTCATCTGAGGTCATGGTTTTCCAATTGGAGTCAGTTTCCCTCTTAGATTGTAGGATGTGAGACCTAAGGGAAGATGAATGAAGTCATCAGTGATCGCTTAGTTGAATAGATAGTATTTGATCAAGGTTTTAAGTTGAAACTGCAAGTGAAGTTTGCTCAGTTGTGTCCAGCTCTGTGCGACCCCATGGACTATACAGTCCCTGGAATTCTCCAGGCCAGAAGACTAGAGTGGGTAGCCTTTCCCTTCTCCAGGGGATCTTCATAACCCAGGGATTGAACCCAGGTCTCCCACATTGCAGGCAGATTCTTTACTAGCTGAACCACAAGGGAAGCCCAAGAAAACTAGAATGGGTAGCCTATCCCTTCTCCAAAGGATCTTCCCAACCCAGGAATTAAACCAGGCTCTCCTGCATTGGGGGCAGATTCTTTACCAACTGAGCTATGAGGGAAGCCCTAGTATTTTAATAGTCACAGAGGATGTTCCAGACACACCAGGCATGACCAAATGTACAAAGGAAAAGTGGTCTTAATATAGATTTGCATCATTAATGTCAAGTTGTACCCTGCTGCTCTATTTTCGTGCATATCTCTGTACTGAAATACCTCCATTTTGCTGCCTAATTTAGTATAATTTTTTGAAGACATTTTGAACAGCAGTTAATCTCAACATCAACAGCAGTTGATGTTGGAGTATCAACCATGCACATACATGTAGTGAAAGAACATCAGCGTGAACATGTGCGACTAGGGTTGCAGAGGCTATGACATACGTCATAACAGCAGCCTCTCTGAAAGCAACTGTAAGATGCATTTTGATTATAAAAAATTATGTCTTAATATATCAGAGAAATATAACACACAAGTGACCTAGCAGTTTTAAAAATGAATGTCTAGAAATAGAAAAGAAGATCCCAATAATGATAATTAAAGACCAATAAAAAGGATATGAGTTTAGAAAAAAAAAAATTAAAAAAAAAAATAAAAAAAAATTAAAAAAAAAAGGATATGAGTTTAGATAGCTGAAGAGAATTAGAGAGTTGGAAGGAAGATCATAAGAATTCTTTTAGAATATATGCTAGAAAGTCAAGGAGTTGGAAAATATGGAAGACTGAATAATAATATGAGAAGATTTAACATATATTTAATTGGTCTCAAAAGAAGAGTAAAGAAAGCATGAAATGAATGTTAGTATTTGAAGAGATTGCAGGTGAGAGCTTTCCAGGATTGATGAAAGTCTAGTGAAACCCAAGGAGAACAATTAAAACAAATGCCATACCAATATACATAATAGTGAAACCATAGTGGTTCTGCAGAAAACCAAAGCAAAAGAAAGAAAGCTTAAAAGCTACCAGAGGAAAAAAGAACTGTCTTCAAAGGGATTACAAGTTAACAGCTGATTTTTCAATAATAATGATTGTAAGGAAAGGATAATGGATTGATATCTTTAAAGGAAAGACTAATGTAGAATTTCCAACCAAGTGACATTTCTTCAAAGAAGAAAGTGAAATAAAGCCATTTTCAGCAAAACAAAAGCAGTTCAATTCATCAGGAAAATATAACAGTTTTCGGTACTGTTGTTATTTAGTTGCTAAGTTGTATTGGACTCTTTTGGGACCCCATGGACTGTAGCCTGCCTGGCTCATCTGTCCTTAGGGTTTCCCAGGCAAGAATACTGAAAAGTGAAAAAGCAAAAGTGTTAAGTCCCTCAAAGAGTTGTGTCCGACTCTTTGCGACCCCATGGACTATAACCCGCCAGGATTCTCTGTCCACAGGATTCTCTGGGCAAGAATACTGAAGTGGGTTGCCATTTCCTCCTCCAGGGGATTTCCCTACCCAGGGATTGAACCTGGGTCTCCCACATTGCAGGCAAGTTCTTTTTTTTTTTTTAATTTATTGATTTTTTTAATTGAAAGATAATTGCTTTACAGAATTTTGTTGTTTTCTGTCAAACCTCAACATAAATCAGCCATAGGTATACATACATATATCGCCTCCCTTTTAACCCTCCCTCCCATCTCCCCCCATCCCGCCCCGCTAGGTTGATACAGAGTCCCTGTGTGAGTTTCCTGAGCCACACAGCA
This sequence comes from Cervus canadensis, assembly GCF_019320065.1. Taxonomy (NCBI): domain Eukaryota; kingdom Metazoa; phylum Chordata; class Mammalia; order Artiodactyla; family Cervidae; genus Cervus; species Cervus canadensis. The sequence goes on from NW_025091459.1 coordinate 5,788, forward strand.
AATTCCCGTTGGCTATCTATTTCGCATATGGTCATGTGAGTTTCCATGTAACTCTCCATACATCTCACCCTCTCCTCCCCGCTCCCCATGTCCATAAGTCTATGTCTGTTTCTCCATTGCTGCCCTGTAAGTAAATTTGTCAGTACCATTTTTCTAGATTCCGTATGTATGCATTAGGCAGGCTGAATCTTTACTGTCTTAAGCCACCAGGGAAGCAAGAATACTAGCGTAGGTTGCCATTTCCTTCTCCAGGACATCTTTTTGACCCAGGGATTGAACCCACATGTCCTGCATCTCCTGCATTGCAAGTGGATTCTTTTCCGCTGAGCCACCAGGGAAGCCCAGGAAATTACAACACTTTTAAATTCATGTGCACCTCATAACATAGTCTCTAAAACAAGCATTGACAGAACTAGAGAGGAATAAACATATGACAGTCATGATAGGTTTTTTTTAAGTTAACATAGGTTAGTAGTTTTTAAAAACACATTTTTCTCAGTAATTGATAGAATGAACAGACCAAAAAAAAAAAAATCAGTAAAGATACTGAAGATTTAAATAAGGTATTTTGTATGTTAGTTGCTCAGTCTTGTCCAACTTTTTGGGATCCCATGGACTATAGCCCACCTGGCTCCTCTGTCTGTAAATTCTGGCAAGAATACTGAAGTGGGTTGTCATTTCCTTCTCCAGGGGATCTTCCCGACCCGGGGATCGAACCTGGGTCTCCTGCATTACAGGCAGATTCTTTACTATCTGAGCTACCAGGGATTGAAACAGTAGGGTTGAGAAATTAAAAGGGACTTACATAGAACATTATACCCATACATTCCTTTCAAGCACACATATTTACAAAAATGATGATTTGACAGAACTTAAAGCAAGTTTCAGCAAATTTCAGATGATTGAAATAATAGAGTATGTTTTCTAATGAGAATGTAGTTAAGGGAGAAATGCAGCTAAGGAACAAATTGCAAGAAGATTTTTTAAAAAGTCATACAGTTTAAAACAAAGGTTTGATTAAAGAACAAGAAATAAAGGAAAAGTGAAATTTTTGTGGGGGAAGAACTGAATGATAAAAGTACACATTTAGATCCTTTTGGGAAGTACCTATAGCATTACCTGGGAAAATTTGTGGCTATAAATACGTTATAGAAAAAGGCTAAAACGAAATGAACTAGTCATTTGTGGTAACCAAGCCTTCAAGATCCCACCTTCTCATACACATGCCCTTTTCCAGTCCTCCTACATTGTATTGGTTTGTCTATGACCTGTAGAATTTTTGTTGCTGTTGTTAATTTATTTATTTTTTAATTGAAGGATGATTGCTTTACAGAAATGTGTTGTTTTCTGTCAAACATCAACCTGAATCAGCCACAGGTACACATATATCCCCTCCGTCCTGAACCTCCCTCACATCTCCCTCCCATCCTCATTGTTACAGAGCCCCTGTTTCAGTTCCGAGTCATACAACAAATTCCCATTGGCTGTCTACTTTATATATGATGATGTAAGTTTCCATGTTACTCTCTCCTGATGCATAGAATTTGGCAAAAGTGATGGTATATCGTTTCTGAAATTAGAAAAGACACTGTTTTTTCTACTGTTTCCATTCCAGTTGCTCTCTTTTTCCCTGTATCATTTGCTCTCTGGGAAGCAAGCTGCTGCGTTATAAGCAGCCCTGTGTAGAACCCTATGTGAACAACCAAAACCTTGCCAGCCACCACCTGAGTGAAGCTGAAAGTAGTTTCTCTAGCCAGTCGGTCTTTGCTGTGACTGCACCCTGGTTTCTGTCTTCATCACAGGTTTCGGAGAAATGCTGAGCCAGAACCACCCAGCTAAGCTGTTTTTCAATTCTTGGCCCTAAAAATCTGAGATAATATTTGTTGTTTAAGCTCCTAAATTTAATTTGCTATGCAGGAATACATTAATATTATAGATAAATCATCCATTTCAAGAAGACAATGAAAGAATAAAATAAGCCCAAAGTAGAGTGAAGGAAATTGTAAGGTTTTTTTTAAATGTAAGATTATGAACTTTATTATGTTCAGTTGTTCAGGGAAGTGTACATAAGTAAGATTGACAAACATTAAGGAATGTTTAACTTTAATAAAAAATTATCCATTATTTAACAGCTTGGCATGAGTAGCATAAACACAATCTGTATCTGGATATAATTTTAATTAAGAATCTGGAAGTGAGATTGAAAGTAAATCAATAATAGCTCTTCATTCTGCAGATCTTTCTAGTAGTCCTGGGATATCATAGGGGAGTTATAAGGTTTATTATAGAAATTACTTATAATAAAATATTGAATCTAGGAAAAGATAATCAGTAGTTCCAACATCACAGAAGAGATAACTGGATATATATCTTCTGAAGGACATATATAACACACCTGTGTTGTATTTTTTGCCAGAAAACCCCTAAATCTGACAATCTCTAGATTTACTACCTGACAGGAAATACAGAGGACTGAGAAGCATATTAAATGACAGTCGGCAGAATCTCTAATGTGAGAAATATTACATCACAAATGGCGTAGTGCCTTCAGCAAATAAATTAGAGAAAAAAGAAATGTAACAGGAACCCATAGGTTTAAAAAGACTTAAAACATATACCAACAAAATTGCAATTTATGGACTTTCTTTGAGTTCTGACTTTATCAAACAGTTAAGAAAGGCATTTCTGAGCAAGTCAGGAAAATTTGAACATCAACTGATGTTAAAGAGCTACTAATTTTATCAGACTGATAGTACTGTCATATTTTAAAAGATATATTTTATGGTTATGTATTGAAGCATTTGTGGTTGAAATATGATGTCTGGATTTGCTTAAAAGTAATTCATTAGAGGATGGGGTTATAGGTGAAATATATGTGTGTCTCTAAAAGTTTATAAAACTTGAAAGAATATGTGTGTGAGCCTTGTGCTCAGTCATGTCCAACTCTTTGCACCCCGTGGACTGTAACCTGCCAGGCTTCTCTGTTGATGGGATTTTCCAGGCAAGAATACTAGAGTGGGTTGCCATATCCTTCTCTAGGGGACCTTCCCCACCCAGGAATTGAACCCATGTCTCCTGCATTGTTGGCGGATTCTTTACCCACTGAGCCATCAGGGAAGCTTGAAAGAATATTAAAACCCAAATATCGTTATGTGGAGAAGGGAAGGTGTTCCCTCTATTCTTACCTGTAATCCTACCCCATAAGAACTTGGTGAAATTACATGCCTCTCATAATCCTATTACTACTAAAGCCTCCCAGCAGAGGAGTGGATGTTATGAAAAGGTAAAAATTTCTCATGCTTGAATGTAATTTAAGTCATCACATTCAGCTAGTGGTCACTGCATTGGACAGTACATCTCTAAGTGTTTAGACTTCATCCTCTGGTAATGAGGAGCCTTTGAAGTATTTGAGCAGAAGAGAAGATTATATTTAAATTGAACAAATCCCATTAGTAGCTGTGTGTCACTGGGAGCAATTGAAATACAGAGACCTGTGGGGAGCTACATAACAGTCCAAAATGAACAATTATTTTAGTGGCAGATGATTGGATGGATATTTGAGTATAAAATCAATAAAGTTGATTTTAAATTATTTTATAATTGCTTATTTTATGACATTGGATCATGACCAACTTGATAGCAGAATCTATGTCTTAATAATGGTAACCGACATGTTTTGAGCATTTGCTAAATGTCAGGTATTGCCAAATGCCTTACATGTATTATCGCATTTGGTGCTTTCAACAGTGCTGTAAGGAGAAGTATTATCTTCATTTTATAAATCCAGAACAGATCAGAGAAATGAAGTTACCTGCCCAAAGTCACACAGATAGTAAATGCAAGCAGATGTGAAAGGGAAAGAATACAATTAAGATCATGTGTCACTGGGGATCATGAAATATTTAAGTACGCATATGTGTAGCTTAGAACATTCTTGTTTGGGGAGTGTTACCTAATTTAGGCACACAATAGGTTATAAAAATAACTATACTTAGCCTATACTATGTGCTAGGCATTGTTCTAAGTGGTTGACACTGACTGGGTTATTTCATTTTCACAACCCTGTAAAGAAAGGTGCTATGATTATTTTCATTTTTACAGAAGAAACTTGTGCATACATAGGGTGACTCGTTCAAGAAAGTGCAGAGCGGGGATTAGTGTCCATTTAATTTGACCTCAGTGCTTCTGCAGTACTTAATACATTTGTGTTTTGTGTTAATAAATATTGTGCAACTGGGGAGATAGACCCTACTGTGGTACTTTATTGTACCACACTCTCATAACCATGAAAATGCCTAAGCTTGAGATTTAATTAATATTGTTTCTGGGTGTGTGGACTTTTTTCCTTTTATGACCTTTGGCAGTAAAGTATAGGTCATTTTAAGGGTTTTCTCAGGCTGTGTCGGATGTGGCTTTTTTATGTGTTAAAGTTGTTTATGGACTTGAGTGTACTGATCCTGACTCAGTTCCTCTTTTCCTCTTTTTGCTCACAAAGCCAAAGCTCCATTTTATTCCTGCTCACAATTCAAAAGTAGTGTAGTGTAGTGGAGAGGACACAGTTGGCTTCATATATCTTTGCATTTTAATCCCTGCACTATCGATGACTAGCTGTCTGACTGTGGATAAGTTATATATCCTTAGAACTGTGCTTTTCTAACCTGTAAGATAAGAAAAATGAAACCCTCTCTGAATGGTTGTAAGGAGTCAATGGGATGATGTATGCTTTTAAAATAGCTGTTTTAATACTTGGTGGGCTTCCCCAGTTGGTCAGTGGTAAAGAAGCTGCCTGCCAATGCAGAAGACTCAGGTTCAATTCCTGGGCCAGGGAGATCCGTTGGAGAAGGAAATGACCACCCACTCTAGTATTCTTGCCTGGGAAATCCTATGGATAGAGGATATCCTGGCAGGCTACAGTGAATGGGGTCGCAGAGAGTCGAATACAGCTTAGTGACTAAATGATAATAGTACTTGCACATTGCAGAATCTGAAAAGATTGTAACTGCTTCACTTGTTACTAAGTAAAACATTTCCAGGTTTAAACACCATTTCTTTCCTTATAGTTAGTTGTTCAACTTCCTAGGAGAACTCTGTACTTAGCAAACACTTGATAGCCCTGACTTTCAGACTTTGAACCAGATACTGTAGAGTTTCTAAATAATCTATAAGGAGAAATACATTAATTCTTTATGGCATTATGAGACTGTTTTGTGTTGAACTTTTACACAGTTTATTAAAACTGTTCTATTAAGAAGGAACTTCTTAATAGAGGCAGACTCCAGCTACTTGTATTTCTGGAGTCTTATCCTGAATGTATGAATGAATGGATGACGTGCTGATTGGAAATGAAAAAAAACAATTAATGAAATCCTTGAGAAAATTTCTCAGAAGAGGTAGTTCTTTTCTTGAAATATTTCCATCTTCTCAGTGATGATGTGGATTATAACAATTTATGATCTGATTTTGGAACAGTGTATTAATAGAAAAAACAAATAGACAAAAAGTCAGCTGTCTGCATATTCTGGGAACATTCTTTTAGGAATTCTCATTTGTGTGTAATGCTTTTATTTTAGGGAAATAAATTACTTGAGTTCTTGTTATCCAAGAGCAGTGCCTAACCAATGATAAATAAGACTCCTGAGGGTCATGTTGAAATTGACTGGAGTAAAAAAGTGTCAAAAACATGAAGGAAACATTTTGAGCATCATTATTAATGATGCAATTTATATTTAAAAGAATTTATGAGGAATCGTGGTTTTTTTCAAATCATCTTTAAGATATAACTTACCACAAAACGCACAGATTTTAAGTGTCAAATTTGATGAGTTTTGGTGCAAGCAAACATTTGTGTAACTACTGCCTAATAAAACAAATAGAAAATTTCTATTACCTGGGAAGATTTCCTCTGTGCCCTTTTGTAGTCAGTCCTCTGAAAGACAGTCAGTGATCTAATTTTTGTCACCATAGGATGCTCTAGAACTTTTATAATTGAAATCACAATTTCAATATGCTTTAATGCCTGGCATGTTGCTCAGCATGTTTTTGAAATTTCTAATTGTTGTCATATCAGTAGTTTATTGTTATTGCAAGCTAGCTTTCCATTGTGAAAATAGTCATTCCACAATTTATCTGTTAATCTGTTGATGGAATTTAGGTTTATTTCCAGCTTAGGGCTATTAAAAATAAATCTTCTATGAACATTTTGGTACAAGTGTTTTTTGTTTTTGTTTTTTTCTCTTGAGAGGAATGACTGGGCCATGTGGTAAATTTGTGTTTAAAAGAAACTGCTAAACTATTTTCCAAGTGATTTTACCATTTTATATTCCCACCAGAAGTGTGAGTTCCAGTTATTCCACATTTTTACCAATACTTGATATGGACAGTCTTTTAAATTTTAGCCTTTCTATTGGGTGTGTGATGGTATTCCATTTCATTTTAATTTGCATTTCCCTGGATAACTAGTGATATTGTAAATGTTTTTGCATGCTACTTGGCCATTTGTATATTTTCTTTTGTGAAACATCTGAACCTTTTGCCCGTCTTTAAATTGAGTTGTCCTTTTTGCATTGATTCATCAGAGTTCTTTTTATATTTTTGGTACAAGTCTTTTGTCACATGTAAGTACTGAGAATATTTTCAGCTGATATATGGCCTGCCTTCTTCTTTTCTTAATGGTGTCTTCTAATAAATAGAAGTTTTAAATTTTGAATGAGAGCAATTATTATTTTTTTCTTTTTTTGGTTTGTGATTTTTGTGTCCAAGCTGAGAGATCTTTGTGTGCCCCAAGGTTGCAAAGGTATTCTCCTATATTTTCTTTTAGAAGATCTTTTAGTTTTTATGTTTAGGTTAATGACCCATCTCCAGTTTTATTTTACTTATGTTTTCTATATTTTTCATTAATTCACTGGGCAAGTATTTGCTGGGTGCCGGGAACTGTTTCAGGCACTTGGTGTCCGTTAGTAAACAGAATAGTCCCTGTGGTGAGCCTCTAGATGGGCCCTGTGACTGTGAAGCCCACAGTCTGGGGAAACTGACAGGTAATGAGTAAATTCTAGAGTAGGTGAGAAGGGGAGAGGGCACCATGGAGCGGGACAGCAGAAGAGCGTGAAAGGTAAATGTGGGCTTATAAGGCTTGTAATTTTAGGAAAACATCATCAGTAGGCTTCTAATTTTAAGAAAGGGTAGTAAAAAAAAAAAAAGGGGGTAGTAAAATTTGGCTTCGTTGAGAATAAGACATTTAAAGAATGACTTGAAGAAGATGCAGGGGTTAGCCATTCAGCTATCTGGGAGAAGAGTGTTCTAGATAGAGAAAACAGCCATTGCAAAGGCCTCAGATGGGAACATGTCTGGCTTGTTCCAGTTACAGCCAGGAAGCCCGTATGGTACAGGGTGATGGTACAGGGTGATGGTGGCTAAGACCGCAGAGTTAGGAGGGGGCAGGTTGTGTAGATTCTTACAGAGTATTGTTAAGACCGTGGCTCTTTGTGTGAGTCACATGGGTTCATTATACTTAATACACATTTTAAAACAGCTCCTATGTCTTCTTGAGTATCATTTAGGTATTTCATATTATTACTTCTTTAAATTATCAGTTTATATTTTCTTAGTAGGAGTTAAAATGTTTTTTAAAAAAGACTCCTGACATACTTAATATTACAATGATTTTCTTATTTCAGAAAGATCCAGATTACCTGAAGCTGTGGTTGGACAGTTTTGTTTCTAGCTATGAACAATTCTTAGATGTTGACTTTGAAAAGCTGCCTACCAGGTATGTAGAAACACTTAGTTTCCTACCCTTGGGTGAATTTGTTAATTCTTGTCATAAAAACCTCATTAATGACATATTAAAAGGATGGCAATTATATTGACACACATGCCCCTCCTGCATAAGCCTGCTTTCCTAGCAGACATTTCTGATTGATCACAGTCATCTTTCTTGCTGATACTAAATTTGACTTCTAGAAGCCACCTCTTTGCTTTGTTAAGGCACTGGCAACTGAGTGTTCTGCAGCTCATTTCAGTTCTGATATTACCCAGAGTTAGTGCTCTATGCCATGAGTTAAGGGCAAAGTCCTCTGCGAGACGGTCCTCACTTCAGACATTATTAGCAAGTCTAGGGAGACCTTGACACTTCTGACCAACGGGCTATAAATTTGGAGGTCGTCATGACTCCCTCACGTTCAATAGTTTGCTACAGTGACTTAGAAATCTCACTGAAAGTCCTGTATTTAGGATTACATATTATCATGAAGGCTACTCATAGGAACAGGGCTTGGGGCTGGGAGGGCCTGGATGCAGGGCTTCTTGCTGTCTCTCTGTGGGGTCAGCGTGCATTGCTCTCATTGAGCATCAGTGTGTTCAAAGAAGGAAGCTCTTTGAGCTTTGGCTTTCCAGAGTTTTGTTGGGTCTTATTACATCATTGACTGTTCAATCAACCTTAGTCTGTACTTCCTCTCCCCTCTCAGAAAGTTGGGAGGTGAGTCATTTAGATATGACCAGCCCCTTTTTTGAAACTATCTAAGTGTCCACCGTGTGTCATTCCATTCATTTGCCTAAAATTTCTTTGTTACATGACAGGCATTGTAGTTGAAACTTATTTTTCCTGGCCTGTAGTAGGGCCCTGGAAAACACCTTGGAGTAGGTCAAGTTTTCAGATTTTTAAAAACTGGATTTGAAAATCATAAAATAGGGGAAAAGTTAAAATCTTGGAGAAATTTTATAAGTGAAAGTACAAGTATTTTCTCCCATTCCTTTGCCTGCCACCCTTTCCATAGTCTCACAGTTCCCAGCCCCACTTCCTGGATAAACTTTGTATTGTATCTCAAGTCATCTTGTGGACCTAATCCTTGTTAGGCAGGAGAGGTTAGGTTGGTTGTGGTTAAAAGCTGGAGCAATGAGGAGATACTTTTAGCCACAAAAGGAACTCAGTTTGTAGAGATGTATTGAGAGGGGAGGGGAGAAACGGCTTGTGGTTGATGATGAAAAAGAGTATCTGGAGAATTGGAACTTCCCTGGTGGTCCTAGCTTCCCAGGTGGCGCAGTGGTAAAGAAACCGCCTGCCAGTGCAGGAGCAGCAGGAGATGGAGTTCTGTACCCGGGTTGGAAGATGCCCTGGACTCCAGTATTCTTGTCTGGAAAATTGCATGGATAGAGGAGCCTGGCGGGCTACAGTCCATGGGGTTGCAAAGAGTTAGACGTGAGTGAGCACGCTGGTGGTTCAGTGGTTAGGGCCTCACAGAAGGTGGTGGCAGTGTGATCTTTAGTTTCCAGGGAACAAAGATCTTGCATGACCTGCTGTGCAATCCCCCCATCCCCCCCCCCCAAAAAAAAAAGAGAATCTGGAAAATTAAAAATCTTCAGGAAGGAAAGTGTTTGCAGTTTGGGGGTAGAGGTAGGCACTGAGAGTGTAGACCAGGTGAGTTGAATTTGGAGAATCAAATCGAAGCCAGATCATGAAGTGCCATGAATGCACTCCTCATGGACTTTGATTTTTTGTTATGGGAGATACAAGATTCTAGTAAGGAATTTTTTGTGTAAGAGTATCATGATCAAGTTTTTTTTTAAGTCATTTAGGTGCCATTATGGAGGTTGGATTGAGAAGGGTTGAGATTGAAGGCAAAAAGCCCCATTAAGAGGTGATTGTAATAATTCAGAGAAAGAAAATCATTTGAGTTTTTGGACCAAAGCTTTGAACTTAAGAAATGGTGAGGTTATGCTCCGAAAGCACAAGTGCTTTATTGTTTATAAATGCAATTTCAGAGTTCTTCCCCATTAGATCATTTGTTACAAGTTTATAAAGGCTGAAAAATCAGTATTAAATTTTGACTCCAAATAAGATTATGTATTATTGATTTCTACTCATAAAAGAGTATTCTTTTAGTTTATACTGTGTGTGTGCATGCATGCTCAGTTACTCAGTTGTGTCCAACCATGGACTGTAGCCTGCCAGGCTCCTATGTCCATGGGATTTTCCAGGCAAGAATATTGGAGTGAGTTGATGTTTCTCTCTCCATGAGATCGCCCCAACCCAGGATCGAACCTGGGTTTCCTTCATTGCAAGCAGATTCTTTACAATCTGAGCCACCAGAGAAATGAACCACCATTTATACTTAGAAGTGCTTTTATTACAAAAACTTACAGCTCACCTTAAATCATGAATGTAAGAGTTTTTATGGAGTCAGGATTTTGGCCTTTGAATGCTTGGCGTTTTGTAAGATGCGCTTGTTATCATCCATGTGTTATAAATGTCTCCTTTCTTTGGAGGTTATTTCTAAAAACAGTACATTGAGTTATATTGCCACTACATTTAAAGTACGATGCAGAATGCCAATAGCATTTTTACTTGTGATTTAGTTTGTTTATTTAAAATTATTTTTCAAAAAAAAAAAATTATTTTTCATATCTTTGTCAGAATATGGATTTAGATTTTGCTAGTAGTAAATTTTCCATTTTTCAAGTAAATAGTATATGTCAGATGTATAAAACTAGTCGTCATCTTAAAGCAGCTTTACCGATAATCCTCATTTAAAGTATACTGACTTTATAAAATTTCCGTGTTAGAGAATTCGTAATACAAAGCAAGGGTTGCTTTTACCAGATTACAAAGGCTTGAAATTTAAGCTGGGCTTTTTCCTGTGTTAGAACAATTGGCAGCTGTTTACAGGAGACATTGAGTAGGCGAACAGAGGAGTGGAAAAGATTTCTGGAGTTTGGGAAATTTCAGCAAAAGGAGCTTAGAATTTTGGCAATGAAGTCTTAGAGGTGGGAACATACTTCTAAATTCTGAAATCTTTATCACATTAGGCCAAAAATTCCAACTTGGACTATAAACCATGTTCTAACTAATTTTATAAGAGTCAGTTAAGAAAAAAGATTACTCTTTTAGAAGCTGATATTTTTTTCTGCCTAGGAAAATAAAAACATATGTAAGTAGAAAAAGGGACAGCTAAGGACAAAAGGAACTGGTTTTAAATAACTAGAATGAAATATTGGGAAATCTGATGTCTTCTTTCTTGCTGACTTACATTTTTGGAAAACTGAGGAGGAATAGTTTTGCTTAGTCTTGAAAATCAGTTTTATTTAACTATTTGTTATTTTGAAGTTGCTCTGTTTTTTATAATCACCTTTTTTAGCTCTTCAGAAAAAATTAAATATAAAAATGAGTGTTTCTTTCGCCATCTGTAAATAAGAGAATTAAAGAATCCAAATTTGCAAGTGAAATGATGCCCAGAGTAAAACAAAACATATATATATTTTTTTAATATTTATTTACTTACTTTTTTTTTCCCAATTATTTTTATTAGTTGGAGGCTAATTACTTTACAGTATTCTAGTGGTTTTTGCCATACATTGACATGAATCAGCCATGGATTTACATGTGTTCCCCATCCCGATCCCCCCTCCCTCCTCCCTCCCCATCCCATTCCTCTGGGTCTTCCCAGTGCACCAGCCCTGAGCACTTGTCTCATGCATCCAACCTGGGCTGGTGATCTGTTTCACACTTGATAATATACATGTTTCGATGCTGTTCTCTCAGATCATCCCACCCTCGCCTTCTCCCATAGAGTTCAAAAGTCTGTTCTATACATCTGTGTCTCTTTTTCTGTCTTGCATATAGGGTTATCGTTAACCATCTTTCTAAATTCCATATATATGCATTAGTATACTGTATTGGTGTAAAACGAAACATATTTTATAACATAGTTGTAGAATTAGGCAACCTTGGTAGTCTGCTTTGTGACTTGTATTTATTTTATAAAACTTTAATTTATGTTGTAGGGTGGTTTAGGAAGAGGCTAATATTTATCATGTGTGTTTATGTGACTACTGCTGAGGTGCTTCAGGTTTTTCTATCTACAATGAATGCCTTTTACTTAATGTAAAAATAGTACTAATACTTCATGTTAAGCATTATCTGAAAAAGAGACCATTATAAAGTCTAATTCTCATTTAATCATGTAAGTTCTTCACAGTGCTTCTTTATGATTTGAGCATTTTCCTAATAGAGATAGGAAAATTAGTATAGTGACATATGAAAAGATTCTTAGGCTTTAGAAATGTGTATTTAAAATGCATTACACTTTTAGAGTGCTTCACCTATTTTGAAGTGGAAAATGCACATTGACTACTTGGTTTCAGAGCCTAGTGAAATAGGGCAGATACCTGATATTACAGTTTCATAGATTAGGGAACTTCAGAGATTAGATTAAATGAATATGTTATGTTACAGAGGTGGAATTTAGCATTCAGGCCTCTGACACTGAATCTAGGGGATTTTAATGTGAGAGGCACATGCAAGGAGTCACTTAATATCTGGTGTTGGTTTTTGCCCTGTAGAATCAAATAGTTTTACACAGAAACCACTTGTCACAAAATATTGATATATTACTTTAAAAGAGTCTTCTGTTGATGTTTGTGTTTGGAGTTCTACATTCATCTCTTTCTCCTTTCCTTTTGCGAGTTATCTTCTCTCCCTCTTCTAATCAGATGGCTTAGGGAGCCTATAGGTAGGTGAATGTTGTTTATTTAGTGAAGCAGTTAACAGATATTAAACTAGTTATAGGTACTTCTTTTTTATTTGCTAGTTACTGTTTCTTTTAGAATTGGTATGGATACATATTTTATTTCTAAGTAATAGAAGGTGAACTAATATATATTTTAAGTATATTCTTTAAAAGTAGCACAGTTGAGAATACTAAATAGCATCTTTTTCTCTCTTTTCAGTAAGCCTCCTCTGAAGTGTTACTAATCACTCTGCTCTAATAATCTTTTAAAATATCACTAATCATTTGGTGTTACCTTGCAGAGAGGAGGCACAGAATATGTGATCTAGAGGATTTGAACTGAAAATGTAGTTCCTTTAAAGTGACAGAGATTTTCATCCTGTATTTAAACACACTTCTTATTTTGTTCCGTTTCTATTGTAGGGTGGATGATATGCCTCCTGGAATATCTCTGCTTCCTGATAATATTCTGCAGGTTCTGAGGATCCAGCTTCTACAGTGTGTTCAGAAAATGGCTGATGGATTAGAGGAAGAACAGCAAGCCTTGTCAGTTTTGCTTGTCAAGTTCTTCATTATTCTTTGCAGGTATCTGGTGCAAATAAACTAGTTACCTGTTTTAAATAATCAGTAGCAAACTAATAATGCATTTATTGGTTATTAATGATGTTTGTTGTTCATGTGGCTAATAGCAAACTAATAATGCATTTATTGGTTATTAATGATGTTTGTTGTTCATGTGGAGCTTTTAAGGATGAGTGCAGCTTTTGAAGTAGGCTTGTAGTTTGTTATTATATTGGAAAGCGTTTTAGTATACCTATGTAGAAAGATTCAGCCAAGATAAAAGACTAACTGCTTTAGAGTTAAGACAATGACAAGAGTAGTTACTTAAGAATTTATTGCACTAGTATTTTCTCTATGGTCCTCACCTGTAAACATGTACATACACATTTTTATACTGTGCATTGCCATTTGCAAAATGTGCTTTCGTAGTCTTTCATTTTATAATTTAACCAAAGAAAGTATAATTATTCCATAGCTTATATTTCCAGATTTATAGATGATTGGGTCTATGCTACTTAAATTTGGTGTGTGTAATATCAGTTGGAAAGGTTACTAGAAATGCAGAGTTTGAGCCTTATGTATGGAAATTTGGATCTAAAAGAACTCATGCATTTTGATTTTTCACATATTCCATGTTAATCTGCATATAAAAATTTGAGAGCCATTGGGTTAGGAACATCATATGCTTCTTAAAATCTGTCTTCTTGTTCTTAGAGGAAAAACTTTTAGTCTTTTACCAGTAGTCTGATATTTGCTCTGAAATTATATATGCTGCTGCTGCTGCTAAGTTACTTCAGTAGTGTCCAACTCTGTGCGACCCCATAGAAGGCAGCCCACCAGGCTCACCCATCCCTGGGATTCTCCAGGCAAGAACACTGGAGTGGTTTGCTGTTTCCTTCTCCAATGCATGAAAGTGAAGCCGCTCAGTCGTGTCCGACTCTTAGCAACCCCATGGACTGCGGCCTACCAGGCTGCTCTGTCCATGGGATTTTCCAGCAAGAGTACTGGAGTGGGGTGCCATTGCCTTCTCTGGAAATTATATATAGATTTTATTAAATTGAGACAGTTTCTTTCTATTCCGAATTTGCTGAGTGTTGTTCTCAGGAAAGATTGTTGAATTTTCTCAAATGCTTTTTGTGCAGTTAAAATGCTTTTTAATTGAGATGATCATGTGGATTTTTTTCCCTTTATTCTGTTGATGAAGCGTATTACATTGGTCAGGTTTCATAGGTTGAACCATCCTTGCATTCCAGGAATGAATGCCACTTAGTCATGGTATGTAATCCTTTTAATATGCTGTTGAATTCTCTTTACTGGCATTTTGTTGAAGATCTCTGCATTAATGTTTATAAGGATTTTGGTCTGTAGTTTTCTTATAATCTCTTGTCTGATTTGGTATCAGGGTAATACTGGTATCATATAATGATTTATAAAGTGTTTTTTCTTCACTTATTGGAAAGACATGAGAAGGATTAGCATCAGTTCTTCTTTAAAAGATGTTTTGTAGAATTTGCCAGCGAAAACATCGGGTCTAGGGCTGCTTTGTTGAGAGAGTTTTGATTGCTGATTCAGTATCCTTATTAGTTGAAGATCTGTTCAGATTATTTATTTCATCATGGTTTAGTCTTAGGAGATTTTGTGTTTCTAGGAATTTGTCCATTTCATCTATGTTATTAAATCTGTTGTACAGTTCTTCATAATACTGTAATAAATCTTTTTATTTCTTTGTAATCAGTACTATATATCTTTTTATATATTTCTTTATTTCTTTCTAATCAGTCGTGTCTGACTCTTTGTGACCCCATGGACTGTAGCCCACCAGACTCCTCCATCCATGGAATTTTCTAGGCAGGAGTACTGGAGTGGGTTGCCATTTCCTTCTCCAGGGGATCTTAATGAACCAGGGATCGAACCCGGGCCTCCCGCATTGTGGGCAGACACTTTACCATCTGAGCCACCAGGGAATCCCAATTGGAAAAGGGAATGGCAAACCACTTCAATATTCCTGCCTTGAGAACCCCATGAACAGTATGAAAAGGCAAAAAGATAGGACACTGAAAGATGAACTCCCCAGGTTGGTAGGTGCCCAATATGCTACTGGAGATCAGTGGAGATATAACTCCAGAAAGAATGAAGAGATGGAGCCAAAGCAAAAAGAACACCCAGTTGTGGATGTGACTGGTGATGGAAGCAAGGTCCGATGCTGTAAAGAGCAATATTTCATAGGAACCTGGAATGTTAGGTACATGAATCAAGGCAAATTGGAAGTGACCAAATAGGAGATGGCAAGAGTGAATGTTGACATTCCAGGAATCAGCAAACTAAAATGGACTGGAATGGGTGAATTTAACTCAGATGATCATTATATCTACTACTGTGGGCAAGGATCCCTTAGAAGAAATGGAGTAGCCCTCATAGTCAACAAAAGAGTCCGAAGTGCAGTACTTGGATGCAATCTCAAAAATGACGGAATGATCTCTGTTCATTTCCAAGGGAAAGCATTCAATATCACGGAAATCCAAGTCTATGCCACGGCCAGTAATGCTGAAGAAGCTGAAGTTGAATGGTTCTATGAAGACCTATAAAACCTTCTAGAATTAACACCCAAAAATGATGTCCTTTTCATTATAGGGGACTGGAATGCAAAAGTAGGAAGTCAAGAAACACCTGGAGTAACAGGCAAATTTGACTTTGGAGTACAGAATGAAGCAGGGCAAAGGCTAATAGAGTTCTTCCAAGAGAACGCACTGGTCATAGCAAACATCCACTTCCAACAACACAAAAGAAGACTCTACACATGGACATCACTAGATGGTCAACACCGAAATCAGATTTATATTCTTTGCAGCCAAAGATGGAGAAGCTCTATACAGTCAGCAAAAACAAGACCGGGAGCTGACTGTGGCTCAGATCATGAACTCCTTATTGCCAAATTCAGACTTAAATTGAAGAAAGTAGGGAAAACCACTAGACCATTCAGGTATGACCTAAATCAAATTCCTTATGATTATACAGTGAAAGTGAGAAATAGATTTAAGGGATTAGATCTGATAGACAGAGTGCCTGATGAACTATGGATGGAGGTTCATGACATTGTACAGGAGACAGGGATCAAGACCATCCCCAAGAAAAAGAAATGCAAAAAAGCAAAATGGCTGTCTGAGGAGGCCTTACAAATAGCTGTGAAAAGAAGAGAAGCCAAAAGCAAAGGAGAAAAGGAAAGATATTCCCAGTTGAATGCAGAGTTCCAAAGAATAGCAAGGGGAGATAAGAAAGCCTTTCTCAACGATCAGTGCAAAGAAATAGAGGAAAACAATAGAATGGGAAAGACTAGAGATCTCTTCAAGAAAATTAGAGATACCAAGGGAACATTTCATGCAAAGATGGGCTCAAGGACAGAAATGGTATTGACCTAACAGAAGCAGAAGATATTAAGAAGAGGTAGCAAGAATACACAGAAAAACTGTATAAAAAAGATCTTCACGACCCAAATAATCATGATGGTGGGATCACTCACCTAGAGCTAGACATTCTGGAATGTGAAGTCAAGTGGGCCTTAGGAAACATCACTATGAACAAAGCTAGTAGCAGGGATGGAATTCCAGTTGAGCTATTTCAAATCCTGAAAGATGATGCTGTGAAAGTGCTGCACTCAATATGCCAGCAACTTTGGAAAACTCAGCAGTGGCCACAGGACTGGAAAAGGTCACTTTTCATTCCAATCCCTAAGAAAGGCCATGCCGAAGAATGCTCAAACTAGCACACAATTGCACTCATCTCACCCGCTATTGAAGTAATGCTCAAAATTCTCCAAGCCAGGCTTCAATAATACATGAACCATGAGCTTCCAGACATTCAAGCTGGTTTTAGAAAAGGCAGAGGAACCAGACATCAAATTGCCAACATCCGCTGGATCATCGAAAAAGCAAGAGAGTTCCAGAAAAACATCTATTTCTGCTTTATTGACTATGCCAAAGCCTTTGACTGTGTGGATCACAATAAACTGTGGAAAATTCTGAAAGAGATGGGAATACCAGACCACCTGACCTGCCTCTTGAGAAATCTGAATGCAGGTCAGGAAGCAACAGTTAGAACTGGACATGGAACAACAGACTGGTTCCAAATAGGAAAAGGAATGAGTCAAGGCTGTATATTGTCACCGTGCTTGTTTAACTTATATGCAGAGTGCATCAGGAGAAACGCTGGGCTGGAGGAAGCACAAGCTGGAATCAAGATTGCTGGGAGAAATATCAGTAACCTCATATATACAGATGACACCACCCTTATGGCAGAAAGTGATGAAGAGCTAAAGAGCCTCTTGATGAAAGTTAAAGAGGAGAATGAAAAAGGTGGCTTAAAGCTCAACATTTAGAAAGCAAATATCATGGCATCTGGTCCCATCACTTCATGGCAAATAGGTGCAGAAACAGTGGCTGACTTTATTTTTTTTGGGCTCCAAAATCACTGCAGATGGAAGAAAAGTTATGACCAACTTAGCGTATTAAAAAGCAGAGACTTTACTTTGTCAATAAAGGTCTGACTAGTCAAGGCTACGGTTTTTCCAGTAGTCATGTATGGATGTGAGAGTTGGACTGTAAAGAAAGCTGAGCACTGAAGAATTGATGCTTTTGAACTGTTGTGTTGGCGAAGACTATTGATAGTACCTGGGACAGCAGGGAGATCCAACCAGTCCATCCTAAAAGAAATCAGTCCTGAATGTTCATTGGAAGGACTGATGTTGAAGCTGAAACTCCAATACTTTGGCCACCTGATGAGAAGAGCTGCCTCATTTGAAAAGACCCTGATGCTGGGAAAGATTGAAGGCAAGAGAAGAAGGGGATGACAGAGGATGAGATGGTTGAATGGTGATGAGTCCATCACTGACTCAGTGGACATGAGTTTGAGTAAACTCTGGGAGGTGATGATGGACACGGATGCCTGGTATGCTGTAGTTCATGGGGTCGCAAAGAGTCAGACACTGCTGAGTGACTGAATTAAACTGAACAGAATCAGTAGTAATGTCCATACTTTCATTTCATAATCTGTCTTCTTTTTTTTTTTGTCTGTCTTTCTAAAGATTTGTTAATTTTGTTTATATCTTCAAAGAACTAATTTTTTGTTTCATGAATTTTCTCTGTTTTTAAAAATTTTTTTGCCTCTGCTCTGATCTTTATTATTTCCTTCTTTCTGCTAACTTTGGGTTTAGTTTGTTATTTCTTCTTGATTCCTGAACTTAGGCAATTGAGTACTTGGTTTCTTTTCTTTAATGTAAGCACTTATACCTGTAACATTTTCTCTTTGCACCACTTTCACTACCTCTCATAGGTTTTCATAAGTCGTATTTTTCTTTTCATTTATCTCAAGTATTTTCTAATTTCCCTCTTGATTTCTTCTTCGATTCATTGATTGTTTAAAAAAGTCTTCTGGTTAATTTCCACAGTTTTGAGAATTTTTCAGTTTTCATTTTGATTTTAGCTTCATCCTGTTGTGGTTAGAGAAGATGCTTTGTATGATATCTGCCATTTTAAATCTGTTGAGACTTAATTTGTAACCTAACATAGTGTCTATCCTGTAAAATGTTCCAAGTGCACTTGTGAAGAATGTTCTATTGTTATTAGCTAGAGTGATCTGTGTATGTTTCTTAGATCTGTGGCTTACTGTGTTGATTAAGTCCTCTGTTTCTTTACTTATCTTGTGTCTAGTTGGTTTTATTCATTATTGTGGAGGAGATATTGAATTCTCCAGCTATTATGGGAGAACTATATTTCTCTCTTCAGTTCTGTCAGTATTTGCTTCATATATTTTGATGACCTGTCATTAGATATCTAAATATTTATAATTGTTATATCTTCTTGCTCGTATTATACCTTTGTTATATTGCCTTGCCTGCATGCTACGTTGTGTCTGACTCTTTGTGACTCTCTGGACGGTCCCCACCACGCTCCTCTGTCCATAACGTTTTCCAGGCAGGAATACTGGAGCAGGTTGCCATTTCCTTTTCCAGGAAATCTTCCCGATTCAGGGATCAAACCCACGTCTCCTGTGTTTCCTGCATTGCAGGAGGATTCTTTACTCACTGAGCCATCAGGGAAGCCCCTTGTTATATATATAATGTTATATATACCTTTCTTATATTATATTATGCTTTTTAAAGCATATAATGTCCTTGTCTCTGTAACCTTTTTTGACTTAAAGCGTGTTGCATCTGATATTCATATGTCGATCTCTACTCTCTTGGGGTTGTTCTTTGCATGGAGTATCTTTTTCTCTGCTTTCACTTTCAACCTGTTTGTTTCCTTGGACCTCAAGTAGATAATATATAGTTGGATCATGAGTTTGTGTCAATTCTGCCAATCTCTGTCTTTGACTGGAAACTTTAATCCACTTACATTGAAAGTAACATTTCTGTTAATGTGCTATTTGTTTACTTTATGCCTTAAAAACAAGATTTGGGCCTCGTTTCTTAAATTACTGCCTTCCTTGTGTTTAACTGACATTTTCTATGAAATGTTTAAATTCCTTTGTCATATTCTATTCTATATTCAATTCAGTTGCTCAGTCGTGTCCGACTCTTTGCAGCTCCATGAACCACAGCATGCCGGGCCTCCCTGTCCATCACCAACTCCCGTAGTCCACCCAAACTCATGCCCATTGAGTCGGTGATGCCATCCAACCATCTCATCCTCTGTCGTCCCCTTCTCCTCCTGCCACCAATCCCTCCCAGCATCAGGGTCTTTTCAAATGAGTTAGCTCTTCCCATCAGGTGGCCAAAATATTGGAGTTTCAGCTTCAACATCAGTCCTAACCAATAAACACCCAGGACTGATCTCCTTTAGGATGGACCAGTTGGATCTCCTTGCAGTCCAAGGGACTCTCAAGAGTCTTCTCCAACACCATAGTTCAAAAGCATCAATTCTTTGGCACTCAGCTTTCTTTATAGTCCAACTCTCACATCCATACTTGACTACTGGAAAAACCATAACCTTGACTAGATGGACCTTTGTTGACAAAGTAATGTCTCTGCTTTTTAATATGCTGTCTAGGTTGGTCATAACTTTCCTTCCAGGGAGTAAGCATCTTTTAATTTCATGGCTGCAATCACCATCTACAGTGATTTTGGAGCCCAGAAAAATAAAGTCAGCCACTGTTTCCCCATCTATTTGCCATGAAGTGATGGGACCAGATACCATGATCTTAGTTTTCTGAATGTTGAGCTTTAAGCCAACTTTTTCACTTTCCTTTTTAACTTTCATCAAGAGGCTCTTTAATTCTTCTTCATTTTCTGCCAGACGGGTGGTGTCATCTGCATATCTGAGGTTATTTATATTTCTCCCGGCATATTCAATAGATATTTTCTTTTTGATCACCGTTGGTATTATATTTAACACCCTAAAGTTTTCACACTCTAATTTGAATTTATACCACTGTAACGTCAATAACATACAGAAACTCTGCTCCTTTATGGCTCTCTCCCTACTCCTTTTCATTTTGGTATCATAAAACTACGTTACACATTGTTTGCCCCAAGGCATAAGCTAATAATTATTTTAAATGTGTTAGTCTTGTAAATTATATAAAAATAAGATTTGGAATTACAAGCAAAAGTTACAGTAATACTAGTTTTTACATGAACAGTTTTTTTTTCCTTTAAATATGATCTCTTAAAATATATAAAAACAAAGAATGCAATTACAAATCATTGTTACAATAGTACTCTCTTTTATAATTGCCCACATATTTACCTTCATTGAGATCTTTATTTTTTCATACAATGTTGAGTTGCTGTATAGTGTCCTTAATTTTCACCTTGCAGGACACTGTTGAATGTTTTGCATGGTCGACCTATTTGGCACAGACTTTTTGTTTTCTAGAAATGTCTTTGTTTCTCCCTCACTTTTGAAGCAGTTTCCCAGATGTTGGATTGTTGGTTGATAGTTTTTTCTTTTAGCATTTTGAGTATATTCTCTCACTGTCTTCTGGCCTAAGTTTGTTTTTAGAAATCTGCTGATAATTGTATTGAGGATATCTTATATGTGATGAATTACTTCTTTCTTCCTGCTTTAAAGATTCTCTCTATTTTGAGAGAAATAGTCTTTTGAGAGTTTGATTATAACTTTGTGTGTCTCAGTATGGGTGTCTGTGAGTTCACCTTATTTGGAGTTTATTAAGCTTCTTGGCTGTTTATTTTCATGTCTTTCATCAAATTGGGAATGTTTTCACCCATTATTTCTTCAGGTATTCTCTGTTCCCCCTTTTCTTTCTCTTCTTTTTCTGGGACGCAAATGTTTTTGTTTCTGTTATCTAGACTTGTTAATTTCCACTGTGCTGTCTTCACGTTCCGTGATTCTTTCTTCTGCCTTTTCAAATCTGCTCTTGGATTCCTCAAGTGCATTTTTCATTGTAGTGATTGTACTTTTCAGCACCAGAATTTCTTTTGGCTTCTTTTTAGTTTTTTAAATCTCTTTATCAATATTTCCATTTGTTTACCCATTAATTTCTTGACTTTCTCCACGCCTACCTTAAATACTTCGAGTGTCTTAAAGACAGTTAATTGAAGTTTTTGTCCAATAAGTCTTTTTCAGGGAGTTTCTGTTGATTTCTTTTTTTCTTTTGACTGGGCCGTAGTTCCCTAGTTCTTTGTATACCTTCTGATTTTTCTTTTTAATTGAATGCAAGACATTGAATCTAATAACGTAATGCTGAATATCAGATTTACCTCTTTTCCAGTGGTTTACTGCTTTTTGTTGTTACTTTTGTTTATTGCTTTTATAATATTTTTTATTACAGATTGTCTTTGTGGTGAGAATCAACCTGAGTTGTAAACCTGAGGTTTGCTCAAATCTATTATGATTTTCCCTCAGCATGTGTGGTCACTCTCTGATTTTCCCCATTTATGCCATCATTTTTGAATGTCCTAGTCTTTAATATCTATCTCCCAAAAGGGGAAAAAAAATAAAAAGATGAAGGTGAAAAGGGATATGACCCATTAAGTCGCCTGGAAATTACGTTGCCCAGAAAGGGAAGGGTAATAACTGTGGGGGTAGGTGCAATAGCAATGGCTGCCTCTCTGTTTCCCTGCACCTTTATAATCAGACGCAGCAGTCGGTGATTGGAGCACAGATCTCCAATATTTGGAGGACAGGGTCCTTTTTGCCCATAATGGTTCCTGTGAGCTTGCTTCCAGGCAGCTTCTGGAACATATGCACAGCTGTTTACCACATGGCTGGGGTGGGGATTGGTAGCTGCTGCTGAGCTAATAGCCGAAATTTAAATTAATGTCCATAATTTAGGACATTAGTTGCAATTTACCATCCAAATCTTCATCTGGAAGTTGCCAGCCTTCATTAGAGGCTCAAGGTTTCCAAAATACTTACATCAAACTGATTTTGACAGTGGAAGTGTTTCTAGGTGGAGAAGACAGATTCCTCGTGCTTCCTACTTGGCTGTCTTCCCAGAATCCTCCACAGGGGCTTTGAATGTTACCTCTGCCTTTTACTCTCTGCTTTCTCAAAGATGTCCTGACATTCTGACTTCTTAAGAAGTCTATTAGTTCAGTTAATTTTTCCTGTTCTTTTAGTGTCTACTGGATTTTAAGATACAGAGTATTTTTCAAGGTCCCAATGTCTCAGAACTTAATAGATTTTTTTTGTCTTTATAGAATTTTTTTTAAATACATAAAGAAAAAGACTGATGATGTTAGATAGAGTACACTTTAGCATTTTATGTGTCATGAAAAAAAAAGTGCAAGTAATAGTTGCTCAGTTGTCTCTGACTCTTTGCGACCCTGTGGACTGTAGCTCACCAGGCTCCTCTGACCATGGAATTCTCCAGGCAAGAATACTGGAGTGGGTAGCCATTCCCTTGTCCAGCGGCTCTTCCCGACTCAGGGATTGAACCTGGGTCTCCTGCATTGCAGGTGGATTCTTTACCATCTGAGCCACCAGGGAAGCCCCTTTATGTGCTATCCCTCAATCTTGTTAAAATGAAACAAAAATGAGGGTCAGATTTTAACTAAATGCCATGCCCTTGTTAATCGATTGCTTTACGCAAGGCGCGTACTCTACCCTCTTGGAGTATATATAGATATCCACCCTTCCCTCAGGGTTTTTAATACAGTTGAAGAGATATATTATGTGTCTAAAAGGGGAACCCAATTTCAGAAAGCCAGATGATAACTGTAAAACTACACAAAATGTCTTATAAAGGCAATGATATGTAAAAAATACCAAGCTAGAACCTACAGAAGAAAATAGCAACAAACCTGGAAAGAAATAATCCACAATGTATGTATTTGCTAATGTTTAAGTTGTAAGAACACTAATGACTTTTACTCTTTCTACTTTGTGATATTTTCCAATTTTTCACAATAAACAAGTGCTAATTAACATGTATTTCTTATTCTTTGTTTATAGTAGTTAGATAGTGATTGAGGTGTGTTTTGCATTCTCAGTGGGAAAGCAATTATATAATCAAATTGATTTTCAGTTTTAATTAATGTTATTTGTACTTCATTTGCCAACAAGTGTTCTGAAAATCAGTCTGAATACATGAGAATGCATTTTTCTCACCATTCATACGGAATAAATATATGGCTGGTTTTTTTTTTTTTTTCCACAGAAATCTATCTAATGTAGAAGAAATTGGGACCTGCTCATATATCAACCATGTTATCACTATGACAACACTCTATATTCAGCAAGTAGGTGTTAATATATTCCTTTTTGTTGCTTTACTGAGTGTAATTAGTTTTTACTTTTTAAAATTTAGTAAAGTTAAGTGTTTTCAGAGGAGATATTAGAGAAGATCATTAAATTATCATTGGGCACATTATTGCAGGCATCTTATGCATATTATCTAAAAGTAGAAAAACAGTTATTAATACATTTTGTTATTTTAATTTAAAAATTGAAGCATTTTATAAATGCCTTTTTAAAATGGCACAGTTTGTCATTTTATGTTTTTATTATTTAATCATCTTCATTTTTTGAAAAATGTTTGGCTGTCAGTTTGAAACCTTTCCTAGGAAATATTTAAAATTTGAGTGGTTACATCTAGTCCATATGATTAACTGACCTTCTGCAGATTCAAGTGGAACTTAGGCTTATTTGAGTAAAAATTATTTGTTATTATTAGATGAATGAAACACATAAATATCTTAATGATATTGCACAGTATGTCATATGGCTTAATATATTTTTTTTTTTGGCTTAATATTTTTAAGTGCATATAATTTTATGTTTAAATTCTCAGTTAAAAAGCAAAAAAAAAGAGAAGGAATTGGCAGATCAGACATCTATTGAAGAATTTGTGATCCATGCATTGGCATTTTGTGAAAGTTTATATGACCCATATCGGAATTGGAGGCAACGAATTTCAGGGTATGTCTTATAAATTATGGTGTTCATTTGCACACTTAAATGTCCTAGTGAATGTAATTCTTCAAAGCAGGTCTCATTCTCTATGAAAGCAACTGGTAAGTTGTGTTTGAGGCTCCATCTCTTTCTCTGAAATAGAGAGGTACATTGGAGGTAATGAATTAGTGATAAATGCCACTTCTGGATAATTAATTTACTCTGATCTTTTATTTTGTAATGCAATTTAATGCTAATAATCTGATGGTAAAAAATCTCAGAGCACAGTAGCATCAAGTAGAGTGCACATATTTTTCAAGGAAATTTCTCTTTTTATAAAAGTGTATTTCATAATTTGTAAATGAATTTTAATAATGTTTTATGTATTAATGTTTATTTTAAATTGTGAACCTTGTGTCAGCCAAGGTCTAGTTAGGAAAACAGAAACCAGTGCTTTAAAAGAGAGAATATAGTAAAAGGAAAATTTTAAGTAGGTATTAGAGGATTCAGAAAGCAAAAGGGGGACACTGGTGTAATACAGAAATAGTGGCTTCAGGAAGCAGCTGCTTCCCTGGGGCTGTGGGAACAAAGGGAAGAGCTTGGAGTTATCAGAAACTAGGAGTTTCAGAGAAGGGGTCCTGCAGTCCTGGGTATGAGATTTCTGAGGAAAGAGACCTAGGCCAGTGCTGATATCACGAGCAGCCATGAAGAGGCTGGTTCTGGGATCGCCAAAAATGAGCTGAAAACAGAAGCTAACTGTGAATGCCATAGTTAAGAACTGTTGGCTGGTGAAAAAAAAAAAACCAATAAAGAATCATTCCCCTTTTCAACCATTCAGTCTTCCAGTCTCCATTTAGTACCAAGTGTTGATGAAACCAAGACTGGGGTACCTGGAGAAAAAGAAATATGGTTTGTAGAATGCCTGTCACAGCATCACAAAGCATATGAAATGTAGAATGATGGATTGGTAGCTTAGCAACAAAGGCAAGATTACCAGTACACAGCTCAAAGAGTACAAAAAACTCAGATGGCTTTCTTACCTGTGGGAAAAGAATAGGTGCATTGTCACCTACAGTCAGATCTCTTTTTTCAGTCTCCCTGTCTGCTGTACTTTCAATCTGAAGATTTTTTATTTTCAATGTAATTTGTCTTATTTATAAGCAATTCCTACTTCCTACAACATTTCGTTTCTAGAATGTTTTGATTTTTTTAAAATAGGATTTTCCAGGTTTCCAGAGTATGATACCCTCACTTTGAATAGCCACCATTGAATAGTGGTTAAGAATCAATAACTGAGAGAACATGTATATAGACTATGTGGTAGTTCTTTGTATGTTCTATATAGTAATATTTTATTGAAATAACACATCTTTTAGGTAAAGCAAGAAGTGTCTAATAGAAATAATAGGAACAAATACTCCAGCCATTAAATATAACTGGCTTCCCAGGTAACTCAGTGATAAAGAATCCACCAGCCAATTCAGGAGACGCAAGAGACACTGATTTGATCCCCTGGGTCAGGGAGATCCCCTGGAAGAGGAAATGACAACTCACTCTGGGATTCTTGCCTGGAAAATTCCATGGACAGAGGAGCCTGGCAGGCTTAGTTTATGGGGTTGCAGAGTCAGAAATGACTGAATGATTGATCACCACCATTAAATATAACGATCCTATCCACTTATAATACATTTGCTTTCCTTTATATGTTGAAAGAAGTTGTCTTTAATCATAAACCATTGGAGGAAGAAAGGAATTCTTAAGTCCGTACCAGTGCCTGATTGATAAAGATTGGGAGAGAGAGAAAAATAAGGGAGTAGAGAAGGCTCTTGCTTCCATTAGGTCAAATGACAATTAGTAATGTACAGGGGATGCTGATGTTTGAAAAGAATCAACATTTTGGAAACATTATAGGAAAGTTAGGAATCCAAATCTATGGAGAGAGTTTGGTAAGGAACATGGGTTTTGCATAATTTCAAAATGTTTCTCTACAGATTACTTTATTGTTGCAAAGGAAAAATTAGTAATTATTTTGTATAGTACTGGATAGTGCATTGACTGGATGATCAAAATTAACATCATCATTGAGAAACAGGTGGACACCCTGTGCCTACAACTGTGATACTCTAAGAAGGATCCATTGTTGCTTGTATAATATTCCACCTAAGAATGCATAATCTGAATCTTAATTGTATGGAAACATCAAGCAAACTCCAAAGGGAGAACATTTTAGTGAATAAAAGGAAGAGTTAGGAGACAGCATTCTTTAAAAGTGTCATAGAGAAAAGCTGTGGAAATGTTTCAGATTAAAGAAGGTAAAAGAGATGTGCCTGCCAAATGCAGTGCCTGACCCTGGATAGGAAACTGTACTTAGGGACGAGAAGGTGGGAATGCTATAGGACACTGTTAGGTCAGTTGACATATTGGATTATAATAGTAGTTTCAATAAATGTATTACATTAATGGTAAGTATATTGAAATTTATAACAGTATTGTAATATTATATATGACAGTATCCCTATTCCTAGGAATTATTCACTATCAAGTATTTAGAGGTAAAAGGCCATAATATTCATAATTTCCCTTAAATGTTCTGAAAAATTATAGGTCTCAGTATGTGTATATATAAATATATGTACACACATATATAAATAGATGTGCATATATATTTTAGGGGAAGAATAAGCAAATTATAAAGCCTTTAGGATAAAATTTTAAACAATGAACCTGAGTAAGTGCTACTTGAAGTTCTTTATACTACTTTTATTCTGGCAGCTTTTGCCAGAGCTTGAATTTTTCCAGATAAAAAATTTAAAAATTGAGAAAAAAAAGTTATGTTCTAGGTATGATGCGAACACAGAAAAAAGCACAGAAAAATTGACCAGGAGACATAAACTTTAGAAAACTGAGATGCAAACAAACATTTTGCATCCCTCTCAGCAACCTGTTGATATGTATTAGCATCAGCTAGGTGCTAAATGCTTGGCCAGATACCAGTTAATAATGGAGCACCCAAATATATTGTGTTTTAAAAATGGTACCTTTTTAGCTGTTCTGTTTCAACCTATTGAAAGCATGCAGTGCAGATTACTTATACTTTGATATCTGTGTTATGGTATAATTGTTTTCTCCTTTTTTAATTCAGCTTGTTAAATTTTACCACAACTATAATGGAAATTATTTATGTTCGTATGTCACATCTAATACAGGGCCTTTAGAATGAGTCATTAATCACAAATAACAAGAATATATTTTTAGGGTGTTAATCAAATGAGAATCTTTATTGTTGTTTGCAGTATAGGATCTTTGGATAGAATATATATTCTATTAGTTAACGTCATAATTTATAATAAATGTACAAAATGTAAATAATCTTATGGAAAAGCCTAACTGAAGCTAAATCAGATTTCATCCTTTTAAAATTAATTTTTTTACAACGACTGATTTTTTATTTTTTTTACAGTATGGCTCAGTTTTTTATTTGAAACTGGTAATATTTGTATTGTTTAAAGACATACACAAAAAAACCTTGGTAAGGTCTTAATTAAACAGGAAGATCCAGTGATGTTCTAAGATGTTATGTTTGTAAATACAGAAGTATGATAATTCCTAAGCCCTCTGGACAATGGAAATAGGCATAGATTTGGAAAACAGTGTAGTAACAAATGGTGTCTGATATGATTTCTAGTGAATCTTGATATTAGATCTGAATCTTAGAACTTTTTAGTTGATCAGTACTGAGTCCTATCCTGTTTGTCTTAGTCTATGATCAATTGGCTTTTCTTTCCTTAGAGTTATAAGGAAAATAATTTCAATAACATAATAGAGTATTGTTCAGATTGTTAGGAAGGCAGCTTAATGGAGTGCTTTATCAGTAATTCATATTTAAGTATATGGAATTTCTATGTGGTTGTCCTCCAAATATTTTCTGTTTTTGTTGGCTCTAGCAGTGTTAAAAGCTTGCTCAGGGAATGAGAAAAGTATATATATATTTCTAATTTTTCAACAAGCCACCAGTTGCTGATGGATCATCATAAAGTAACCTTTGTTCCCTAAACCTCACACCCACCATGCCCATCTAAGATACACTCATTTTGTATTGAATTGAAATGTTCTTGCTAAAAGCACATGCTGTTTGTGTTGGCCTTACTGAAGTCAGTAGAAATATTTCAGCCATCAAAACTACTGGAATTGTGATTAAACACAAAAGTAATTCCAGCCCTCTAGATTAGTATCCTTCATTGTGGAGGAAGCCAGTAGTATGAAGTCTGTGTGTCCAGATAAAGTTTCAGAAAGTGGCACAAAATAGCTTGATTTTAGTCGTGCTGTATAAGCCACTGCCTTAGGTGCCACATTAGCAGCACTATTGACTAAATTCTTTTACAGATTGGAAATTTTAAAAGGCTAGTTCCTTTTTCTATTTCCAGTTGTTACGAGACTTAATGTGGCCGCTATGTTTCACCATTAACTGTTGTAAATTATTTTGCACAATTCAAAAGAAAAAATCCTTTCAGTTGGTGAGCATTTAAATTATTGGCTAGACTCCCCTTTCAAGATTATTCCAATTCTGGTGGTGTATTTTTAATATACAAATGAAAAGCAAAATATTGTTTATCATTGTTTTTGTAATTGTGCCTTTTCTGTTTGCCCATGTTGTAATTTGGGATTAACTTCTTTTTAATGGTAGACGAATCCTTACTACTGTGGAAAAGAGCAGACAGAAATATAAACCAGCTTCTCTCACAGTGGAGTTCGTCCCTTTCTTTTATCGTAAGTAACAGCTCTAATTTCTCTTGCTTTGATTCTGATGTTACTCTGATTATTCCTTATTCTTATTCTGATTCTGACCTCGTTTTAGCTTTTGTATTAATAAGATAAAGATTCTAAGAACCTGTTACTAGAGTACTTGATTGTTATTTTGCTGTGATTATTCCTCTTGGTTTTATTTAATTTACTGTTCTCTAAGTGTTGTTCTTTTGAGAAGAGCTAAATGTTTTAAATATAATAGTATGTTTTGGAACTTCGGAACTTTTACTGAAAATAACCTTGAGAGAATTGGTTCCTATTTGTATGATCTGTAAGGACTCTAATTTTCTTTCTTTAAAAAAATGATTATGCTGTATTTCAAGAATATAGAACATTTTGCAGAACGTAATAGCAACCTCCTGTGTTTCCCACTCAAATTTGTCAGATTTTAACCTTTTGCCATTTTACCACATTTTTTTTTCACCTTTCCCCCCCCAAGAAATAAAATAAGACAGAAATAGTCCCTTGTAGGGCAATTGATCCTGCCCAAAATGTCTTCCCTGATGGCTCAGACGGTAAAGATTCTGCCTACAATGCAAGAGACCCAGGTTCGATCCCTGGGTCAGGGAAATCCCCTGGAGAAGGAAACAGCAACCCAGTCCAGTATTCTTCCCTGGAAAATCCTGTGGTTGGAGGAGTCTGGTGGGCTTTAGTCCATGGGGTCGCAGAGTCAGGCGCGACTGGAGCAACTAACACAAAGTGTACATAAAGACATTTGGTTCCATGGGGTTGCAAAGAGTCAGACATGACTTAGTGACTAAACAACAGCAAAGTGTCCGTAAGACATTTGGCTATACCAAAATGTCCTTGAAATTTGGTCCTATCCAAAATGAGCATATTTGGTTCATGCTGAATAGTTTTGGGTAGGACCAAATATCGAGGCGCTTTTGGCATGGACCAAATATCTTATGGACATTTTACACAGGAGCAAAGGTCTGCTTACCAATTAGTTCATTGATTGCTTGGTGATGATGACTGCAATACTTTGCTTGACCACCAGTAGTGAATCTGGCTTTAGCTAGATAATCAAGCTCACTTGTCCACACTGGGAAAGCCAGAATTCCCGTGGAACAGTGTAGGCATTTCTTTTCAGAAGGAGATCTCACAACATTACAAGGGCTTTTCTTGAATTTTCCAAGTGAGGGTGTGAAACCAAATTGACGGGTGTATGAGTCACCCTGGCTTTGAAGTGCAGTATTGCATAGAAGACACTTATACCATTATACCTGTGAATGTAACTCCTAAATCCTAGGAACGGAAATGCCTAAACTACAATTTACACTCAAATCAGGGAAGCCCAGGGTTGTAAGTTCCCATCAGGTTATTTAAAGTCGTCATAATCCTTCTAGTCCAGATCAAGGGTCATTTTTACCATGAACAGTGTTGCCTGGTAATATATTTGTCACACATTGACTGTCTACATTTGTCAGATTTCCAGTGATTTAATTCTTGGTGCATTTTCTTATAGAGAAGGAGAAAGAGTTTTTCTTACCCTGCAAAGAGTGAATATCTTATTTTTCAATACTTTTTCATTTAATATTTTTGCATTCATTGATGATACTTGCAGTTATTTCATTCAGGGTTGCAATATTGTGCTCTTCAAATTCCATTCTTATACTTCCATATGTTGTTAAATTCTGTAAAAATAATTTTCCCTCATCAATTGGAGATAAACTACAATTATTCCTAAAAAGGCTGCATAAAGTACTTAAATCTTTCTCTTTTACTTTTTTCAAAATGAGTTCAGAGAATACTTAAGTGGGGCAGATGTTTTATTTCTCCCTTTTTTATGTATCATTGTGGACTCAGTCTTTTATTTACTCGGTATTTTAGAATCAGTTATAGGTTTTTTTTTTTAATACTTATTTATATATTTTTGGGTGCTCCAGGTCTTAGTTGCAGTATGTGGGATCTTTGACTTTTGTTGCACATCCAGGATCTTAGTTGTGCCATGTGAAATCTAGTTCCTGACCCCAGATTTGAACCCTGGGCCACCTGCATTGGGAATGCAGTCTTAGTTATAGGACCACCAAGGAAGTCCCTCAGTTGTAGTTTTTGATGGTAAAATTATTCTAAACTTGATCACTGAGAGTATTTTCTCCTAGAATGTTTATCTTTTCATTTGAGTCTTTTAAAACATAGAAATTTTAAATCTGGATGGAATCTAATTTATAAAATTTTTCTTATGATCTGTGGTTTTTGTGTCTTCCCAAAGAAATCTTGCTAATTACCTCAAGGTCATGAAGATTTACTCTTATGTTTTCTTCTATTAGGTCAGTTCCCTGTTTTAAGTCAGTATTTTGTATCTAGCCTAAAGGTTTCTCATTATTGTTCCAGCAATATTTGTTGAAAAAGCTGTTGTTTCTTCTGTTGAATTACCTTGGCACGTTTGTCAGAAATTGGTTGGCTGTAAAACGTGGGTTGACTTCTGGCTTTTTGTTCTGCGTGTCTGCCTTTATGCTGTTCCCACACTGTACTGATTATTGTGAATTGATACCAAGTCTTGAAGTCATTAAAACCTCCAACTTTATTCTTCTTTCTCAAGTTGTTTTTGCTATTCTGGCTCCTTTGCATTTTAATATATGTTTTAGAATCCACTTTTCAGTATTGTTACAAAAAAGCTTGCTGGGATTTTGATTGGGATTGTATTGAATCTCTGGGACCATTTGAGGAGAATTGCCACTTTAAGAATATTTAGACTTCCAACTCATGAGTCTGATGTATCTTATCAATTATTTGTATGTTACTTATTTTTTCAGTCAATTTTACATAGTTTTCGGCATGTAGATTGTGCACATATTTTGTTAATTTATCCCAAAATATCTGTCTCAAGTACTTGTAGATGTAAAGTCTATGAGAAACTTAAAACTCATGGCCAGACTTTTCGTATAAAAGCCTGTAATTTTTCATGTACTCTTTTCTTTTTCTTCTATCTGTGTGTTCTTCTTCTTTTTCTTTTTTCTTTTCCTTTTTTTTTTTTTCATGTCTCTTTCTATCTATGGTAATATTCTTTGCCTTGCCTTGATAATATTTCTTGCCTATTTTGTCAGATACTAGTATATTGCTGACACTCCAACAATCTTATGATTAGAATTTACATAGTGTATCTTTTTTTACATCCTCCTTCTGTGTTTCCTGGCTGAATAGAACTCTGTCATCTGTGTGAAATCTGACAATTTGGTTTACAACTTCTTGTAGGTTTTTGCCTGTCTGGTGGGATTTCATGGTTTAAATTAGGATTGGTACTTGGACTCAAAATGAGCCCTTTGCATATTTCTGGTTTGCTTTCTCTGTATAGCTTCTTCCATTCTAGTACTGCTCTATGAATTCCAGTTGCCTAGGCCTCCCCAAATTTGTACTCTGTCTCCTATCTCAGGAAATAGCCATGTTCTTTTAGGGTTCCCCCTTTCTGTACATTTGTTCAGATAATGTCTATAAATCAGAAACTGAGGTGATCCTTGAGTTCACTTTCAATTTCTAGAACCAAAAAAATCTCTAAAACCTATTTTGTCAAATTTTCTAGTTATTTATAGCAGGAAACCTTGTATAGTGTAATTATTCCAACATAGCTGAGATGTCTTAATGTTTTAAATTTATCAATACCTTTTAACTCAAAATTGTTTCTTTTTGGAATGGTTCTTGTGTCTAAAATTGGAAATCATTCTCGTGTTATAATCTTGTCTTTGTGTATAGTGATGTGTGTGAAAGGATATTTATTACTGGATTGTTAACAGTATCAAAAGAAAGTGAAAAAGCATAAATGTTATCAGTAGAGAACTAGTTAAGTAAATTAAGGTATGTTATTGTAGTGGAATGCTCTCTGGTCCTAAAAATGAATAAGGCAGATGTGTATGTTAAGATTGATGGTTTCTCTTTTTTTTTTCCTATGAAAAATGCATATTAACCTTGCTTTTTAATAAATTTCAGCCTTTCACAAATAATTTTTAATATTTCCATTCAGACATTCCTTAGAAATCAATCATACTGTGAAAAAGAAATCTTATGTAGTTCTTTGTGTATTGTATTCACAGAGTGTTTTCAAGAAAGTGAACATCTCAAGGAGAGTCTTAAGTGTTGCTTATTGCATCTCTTTGGAGCCATAGTAGCTGGTGGGCAGGTGAGGAACATGTTGAAAGTTAATCTGTAAAATGACAGTAAAGAGTACAGTTTGCCATGGATTATTTAATGAAGTCTTTGTCTTTTTGCAATTTATTGAACAAATATTTTTCTGAAGTTAAATCTCGTTTAAAACTAACTTACTTAGTTTTAGCATTAACTATAAAATTACTGCATAAATAGTTAAATTTAACAGTTTTTGGTATTTGAAGTTCTTAGTTGTATTGACTTTCATCTTCCAGTTGTTACTTTAGAATATAGAGGATAGTCATCTCTAATAGTTCATTTGATGAAATCAGACTTTCATTTCCTAGGACATATGAATTTAGTCACCTTTCTGTATACTTATAATTATTAAGTGCATATAGACATGGTTTATATGCATTTTTTCAACTCAACTGTTTTTTAAATTATTTACAATAAAGAAGTTCGAGTAATGTTTATTTTTTTCAGTTGAATGTCTTAACAGCTGTGGTAAACTTTGAGTCTACCTGCTAGTTGAAAACAGGATTATAGTTCAGAAGAAACATTCTACTTGTTTTATTTAACCACAAAATTTAGATCAGAGGTTTCTGACACATTTTGTACCACATACCCTTTTGGCAGTCTGATATAGCCCCTTGTCAGAATGTTTTCACATGCCTGAAAGAAAATACACACCATCACAAAGGAAACTATACTGAAATGCAGTTACTAAAATATTAATAAAACAAGTCTGTTACGTAGTAATGGGCTTCTTTATAACATAGCAAATTAAAAAAATACAGCAGCAAGTCTAGTGACTAATGTAATTTCGAAGAAGAGATGAGCATAAATGATGTTTAAAGACACTGTAACTGTAATACATGAAAATGTATATGATTTCTACTGATGACAGAATCGTGGGTATTGCTAATAATACTGCTTGGGTTTCCTAGTGGGTCGCCTTGCCCTCCCGTCTTCACTCTCATAGAAGACAGAGAGTCTCCGTTGTGAGAGGAATGGCGACCAGAATCTTATTTTTCACTTTATTTGCTTTGTCACTTTGCTTTATTAGCTAATATCTGTCTTTTGCTTCAGTTCCTCCCCATTTCCATCATTTCTCCACTACTAAGAATTAGTAAGTGTATAGGAACAAAATTGGAAATGACATTCTTTATGACTAATGGAGAAGCTGGTAGGAGCCCATACCATTTTTGAACAAATCCAGACTTGTTAATGCCTCCGCATAACTGAACCCTAAGAGACTTCCAGCAATTAAAACTCACATGGAAATCAAATGGATATTTAAAGGCCAGTTTATTATTTTAAATACTGAAAATAACTCAAAATCCTATAATTGGGTCATAGCTGTAGTTACAACTATACTGAAATCATAAGACTGTTGAACATAGCCTCAGTACAAGGGTATTTAGATAAATTGAGGATCTAAAAGACATAATAATACCTTTATCGTAAAGAGTCGAAGACTTAAAGTCCAGTGATCGGCCTCCCTTTCCTCAGCATCATGCTGGCTTCCTGCTAGCACATTTATGCTGTTTCATGCTATGTTAAGAGCAAGGGCTCTGGAGCCAGACTGAATCCTGCGTCATTTCTAACTAGTTGTATGACCTTGGGTAAACTATGTGTGTTTTAGTTTCTTTATTTATAATGTGGAAATAATAACACACAAGGACCAAATGACTCATTGTATATGTAAATTACTCAACAAAGTGCCTGTGATTGTAAGCACGAAGTATATCATGGGTGTATCAGGTTTATAACTCCTTAAAAGTGAAAGTGAAAGTCGTTCAGTCCTGTCCCGACTCTTTGCCACCCCATGGACTGTAGCCCCCCAGGCTCCTCTGTCCATGGGGATTCTCCTGGCAAGGATACTGGAGTGGGTTGCCATGCCCTATAGCAATAAGTAGTAAAGTTCTAACAGCTTAAATTAGAAGCTTACCTTTATCTCTCATTAAAAAAAAAAAAAAACAGTAAGCAGTCCAGAGTGAATTTGGTGGCTTTAGGGTCTTCAGGGACTTGGGTTCCTTTTGAATGTCACTTTGTTATCCTTTCTGTTACGTCTTGTTCTACAAAATAGCTTCTGGAGTTCTGGCCATTGTGTCTGCGCTTTAGACACAAAGATGGGGGGTTAGTGAAGGAGACCAATGGCAGGTGCCAATTATCTTTGAAGGAGATACTGAAAAGCTGACAGCATCTCATTTGCAAAACTCCACCAGATAGCTGCACAGTTGCAAAAGGTGAAAAGGCCAGGAGCCAAGGATCCTTCCCTCTTTTATTTGTAAAGTGATATCCTCTTCCTGGTCTACTGGCTTGTATTCTTGACCAAAGACTACCCCTAGCTATGAGGGAGGGTGATGAGTAAGTTTTCTGTATGAGCAGATTACTCTCTGAATAAAATTAGAATTCTATTAGTAGTGAAGAAAAGACTTAATATGTGTAAAACACCAGCAGTGTCTGTCAGAGTATCCATGTAAAATTTTTTTAATGTAAAGAAAAAACTGTGGATTTATTAAATTCTCTTTGTTTTTGCAAATGTATAGCACTTTAGTTAGGTTTGCATTTCACTTTTTTTTGTCTCTCATGTTTCAGAAGAATGCTTTGCAAGCAATTTCTCCAGCCACCATGGAAGTTCTTATGAGAGTTTTGGCTGACTGTGATTCTTGGGAGGACGGAAATCCTGAAGAAGTGGGTAGGAAGGTAGAACTTACTCTGAAGTGCCTTACGGAAGTGGTGCATATCCTTCTCACTAGCAGCTCTGATCAGCGTCAGGTGGAAACCAGCACTATTCTGGAGAACTATTTTAAATTGCTAAATTCAGATCATTCAGCTTTACCTAACCAAAGGAGGTCCAGACAGTGGGAAAACCGGTTCATAGCTCTTCAGATCAGAATGCTGAGTGAGTATTAGATGATGTTTATTGTGTTCAGTTTTCTTGGAATCTAGTTGTTTTACATTTCTAGTCTCCATTTTCATTTAGAATTCATGGCCATTGTATAGAAAATAGTGAATGTTTAATTCAGATTTGGGGTGACTGTTTATAGATTTTGACTTTAAAATAATGTGGAATTTATTGTCTTTCATGTATTTGCTTTAGCAGTGACAAAATTGAGATTTTATATTCTCTTTTGAAAGTTGTAATCTTCTCAAAGAAAATCAACTGTGATTTTGAAATTTTAGGAAAACTAAATTTTCAGGAAGTGCCATTTGTAACTTTCTAACCTAAAGCAAAGGGTCATATGCAATCAGTTTTGTATGTGCTTCTCTAACATCTCTGTAGCGATTGCTTCACCGGGGCCTTCCTCTCCCGAGTTTCTGGCTTCTTGTTTGGATGCCTCAGATCCTCGGGTGTGCGCGTCTTGCTTTTCTTTCTCTTTCTGTGTGTTTGTTGTTTTGTGTCCCTCTGTGCTGCTGCTCTCTCCCCCTCCTTCCCTCCCTCACACACTTCCTTCCCCTCTCCCTCTCTCTGCTCCCTGCAAACTCCTTAACCAAGATCTGCGGTTTCTTTTTGTATTCTTATTAGATGATCAGGTATACTAATATTATTAACTGAGAGTTCCTTTTTATAGAAATAAAATATTTTCATTATAGCTAAACTAGAAAATTCAGAGACGTTAAAAGAAAAAAGTTTTTATATGCTGCCATCTGATATAGCCAACACAAATGGTTTGTTGTAGACCTCTAGAGACTTTAAAAATTGTTTGTGTGGGTATGCGTGTGGTGTCCAATTTAAAAAATTCTGGACATCAAATTCTTGGTGAAACTTAATGATTCTTTACAACAGTGTTTTGTATATAGATTCACCTTATATAGTTCCTATTCTGTGTTATAAAATGTCATGTTTTAAAATTATAAATTTGAAGTTTATAAGGAAATTTGAGTCTTTATTGAATGGACTTCTTTTTTGTTATGAACTTTCATATTACCTATGTCAAATGCCCCTTGATTTCCAAGTGAGGACATCGTTTTAGTAGGAAATAGGACCAAAGCATCATCACAAATAGATTAATTACCCAGCTCTCATTTTCATGATGGCTATATGTTAATTTTATGCTATATAAATGAAACTGTGTTGCCAAATATAATCAGGTGTTGCTTATTCATAGCAAGTTGGGAACCACAGTTTGTTATACTTAAGTTATAATGGAAGAACACCTAAGTAAACCTCTGAAAAATATTTATAACTCATATATGCAAAAATAAATATTTTTGATAATAAAGTATAAAAATGTTCACTTTTCTTATCAAGAAATAAGTGAGTGAGTGAGAGTGAAAGTTGCTCAGTCGTGTCCTACTCTTTGTAATTCTCTAGGCCAGAATATTTGTCAGCTGAAATGCCTAAGTTAAATATACAGCTAGAGTGAATATTTCTGTGATCCCAAATATCCCACTTTATTAATGGACAATTTTGTTTTTATTTTCCTAGATACCATCACGGCCATGTTAGACTGCACAGATAGACCTGTTCTTCAGGCTATTTTTCTTAACAGTAACTGCTTTGAACATCTCATACGACTGCTACAGAACTGCAAGGTATTTTTCTGTTATTACTATTATTATTGTCTTTGATTTTAAGAAGCTATTATTTTGTTTATGTTTTGATTTTTATCTTGAGCATATTATAACCATAGCTAAATTTTTTATTGTGGTAAATACACATAACATAAAATTTACCATCTTAATCATTTTTAAGTATATCATTCAGTGGTATTAAATACATTCTCATTGATGTTGCAACCATTACCACCATCCATTCCCCATAACTTTTCATCTTGTAAAACTGAAATTCTGTATCCATTCAACAATTTCACATTCTCCTGTCCTTTCAGCCCCTGGCAACTACTATAGTTTCTGTCTCTATAATTTTAACTACTCTAAGTACCTCATATAGGTGGAATTATACAGTGTTAGTTTTTTATGACTGGCTTATTTCATTCAGCATAATACCTCAAGATTCATCCATGTTGTAGCATATTGCATAATTTCCTTTCCTTCTAAGACTAAATAGTAACTTACTGCATGGATATATATGTATATGCCACATTTTGTTTATTCAGTTGTCTGTTGATGGACTCTCGTGTTGATCTTACCTTTTGGCTATCGTGGATAATGTTGCTGTGAGCATGAGTATCACACACCTCTCTTCCAGATCCTACTTTAAATTCTTCTCGGCGTATGTTCAGAGTGGGCTTGCTAGATCCTATAGTAATTAAATTTTTGATTTGTTGAGGAACTGCCTTACTGTTTTCCACAGTGGCAGCACCCTTTTACATTCCGGTCAGCAATGCATAAGAATTCCAGTTTCTCCCATGTTCTCATCTACATCTGTTTCTCCTTCCTCCTCCTCACTCTCTTTCTTTTCTTCTTCCTCCTCTTCCTCCCCTTTATTTTTGGTAATAGCCATCCTAATGGGTGTGAGGTGGTAACTCATTGTAGTCTGATTTGCTTTTCTCTAATGATTAGTGATACTGAGCATCTTTTCATGTGCTTATTGGCCATTTATATTGTCTTTAGAAAAATGTGAGGTTCTCGGTGCATTTCTTAGTTTTGTTTTTTTTTTTTTTTAGCTTTTTGTTGTTTTAAAATCTTTTTTTGTTATGCAGTATTAAAATTTGATATGAGCATTTGATAGCATATGTTTCTGTACTTTTCATTTAAGATTATTTCATTAGCATTTTCATGTGTTATGATTTTAATATTTATATTAAGTGAATATATAACTTACTTAAATATTCCCCATTAGTTAAGTATAGTACTAGTTAAGTATAGTATTAGTTAAGTATAGTACTAGTTAAGTATAGTACTAGTTAAGTATATAGATACTTAGCTTGTTTCCAGTTTTGTTTGCTATTACATAACTCTTTAAAGTTTCATGGAAGAATTCTATTTCTAGTACAACTGTTAGATCAAAGGGCATACATTTTTTAAAGCAGGGAGCACTGTGTAGAAACAACTTATAAGTGGAAAATATAGAAAAGTAGAAAAACAAGAGTACTATTAGGGTTCTTGATGTATACCTCCAATTTGCTTATTTTTAAAACTTTTACTAATTTATACTTGTAGCAGATTTGCATATGAGTACATAATAACTAACATCTCTGATTATTATATATTCCCATAAATATCACGATGCCACCAGAAACCTTTTAGAGAGCTTCTTGAAAACCCTTTGAAAATAAAACTACTTCAGAGAGCTTTTACTTTCTATTTGAGGTGTTCCTTTCATGAATTCCCTGATGAAAAATACTAGGGGTTCATTCTGATTTTGTGAGAATATTCCAGAATAAAAATTTTAACATCAGCTCCTTGAATTTTTCCACACAGTTAGGAGAGTATCTTTGAAAGCATTATGTCACTATGTTGCTTAACTTACAGTAAAACTATAAAGAATAGCATAAAATAGTAAACAATATATTGATAAAATAAGAATGAATACTAATGAAGTTAACACAAGTACCAAATTACCACTGAAGCATCAAAATTTCTCTGTTCAAACAGCTTTTAAAAATCATTCTTGGGGAAGAAATCCTAGGGAGATGAAAGCAACATAAGACAAATGTTTGTAAAACCTTCTCTGTGTTGTAAAAATGCATTGTGGCTTTATGAACTATAATGACCACTTCAGGGATAGACAAGATCTCACATGTGTAGAGAAACTGTCAATCACATACTATAGAAGGATGAATCACTAGGATAAGATAATTTCTACTAAAATTTTTAGTATGCATTTATGCAGTATGTGAAACTAAGGTATAATTTTTAAAAATCCCTGTCATATCATGGTCAACAGTACCTTTTTTTAAAAATACAAAACTGTTTGACATAGCTGTCATGACAACAAGCTGATATTTACTCTTCCTACTACGTTAGAAGTCAAAGTTTCTTATAATTTAGATCTTGAAATTTGCTGATGGTCATAATCTTTTAAAATTTAATTATTTGATGGGCTTTCCTGGTGGCTCAGTGATGAAGAACCCTCTTGCAAGTGCAAGAGACACTGGTATGACCCCTGATCTGAGAAGATACCACGTGCCGCAGGGCAGCTAAGCCCATGCGCCACACCGTTGGGCCTGTGAGTTGCAGCTATCGAAGCCCACAGGCCCTAGAGTCCGTGCTCCATAACGAGAGAAGCCACTGCAGTGAAAAACCCACACATTGCAACTATAGAGTAGCCTCTGCTCTCCACAGCTAGAGGAAAAGCCCGTGCAGCAATGAAGACCCAGCACAGCCAAAATAAAAAAAGTAAACAAATAAAATGTGATTATTTTATGCCATTTGGGCTTCCCTGATAGCTCAGTTGATAAAGACTCTGCCTGCAGTGCAGGAGACCCCGGTTCGATTCCTGGGTTGGGAAGATCCACTGGAGAAGGGATAGGCTCAGGTCAGTTCAGTCGTGTCTGACTTTTTCGACCCTGTGGAATGCAGCACGCCAGGCTTCCCTGTCCGTCACCAACTCCTGGAGTGTGCTCAAATTTTGGCTACCCACTCCAGTATTCTTGGGCTTCCCTTGTGGCTCAGCTCGTAAAGGATCCACCTGCAATGTGAGAGACCTGGGTTCAATCCCTGGGTTGGGAAGATTCCCTGGAGAAGGGAAAGGCTACCCACTCCAGTATTCTGGCCTAGAGAATTCCATGAATAGTTCATGGGGTCACAAAAAGTTGGACACTACTGACTGACTTTCACTTTGACTTTGATGCCATTTATCACGCATTTTGCTTTTGAGAAGAAACCCATTTTGGAGAGGTAAGCTAGGTTTTGGGACCTGAGCCTTTTATCCCGGCAGTATTCTTTATTTGTGGAATATTCTAGTCAGAATCCTTGTAGATTCCTCACTAAACATTAGAGTCATTAAGTTTTTGTTTTTTTTATTTTGTAAAAAGTAAATGGTTCAGCCATAGATTTACACGTATTCCCCATCCCGATCCCCCCTCCCACCTCCCTCTCCACCCGATTCCTCTGGGTCTTCCCAGTGCACCAGGCCCAAGCACTTGTCTCATGCATCCCACCTGGGCTGATGATCTGTTTCACCATAGATAGTATAGATGCTGTTCTTTTGAAACATCCCACCCTCACCTTCTCCCACAGAGTTCAAAAGTCTGTTCTGTATTTCTGTGTCTCTTTTTCTGTTTTGCATATAGGGTTATCGTTACCATCTTTCTAAATTCCATATATATGTGTTAGTATGCTGTAATGTTCTTTATCAATGTATGACAAAACCCACTGAAATGTTTTGAAGTAATTAGCCTCCAACTAATAAAAAAAAAAAAAAAACTTAAAAAAAAAAAAAAAAGTAAATGGTTCATAGCTTCATTGAGTTACCCAAGCCCCTTCACCATGATAAGGCTATGATCCATGATGTATTGGGATATAGCCAATTGACAGTGTTGTGATAGTTTAAGGTGAAGAGCAAAAGGACTCAGCCATACATATACATGTATCCATTCTCCCCTAAATTCCGCTGCCATCCAGGCTGCCTCATTACAGTGGGCAAGGTTCAATGCGCTCTATAGTAGGTCCTTGTTGGTTATCCATTTTAAATATAGCAGGGTATACATGTCCATCCCCAAAGGACTCATTAAGTTTTAAGAACAAAGGAGAACCTTGGAAATAAACTGTCCCAACTCTCTTATTATACAAATAAGGAAATATGTCCTAAGAGATTAACTGACCAGCCCAGGGTTAATGCTAATATATGATGGAGGTAGGATTTCTTACAAAGGTATTCTGACCCTAAGCTCATTGTTACATGTGGTTTTTTAACTGTATTATTGGTACTTAAAGTCACTGTTTAGTCAGTAGAAGAATGTTTTCTGTGCATTAGGTATAAGAGAATTACAGGTTTTATTTACTGTATATACAAACATTTGGTGGAGATAGGTGATATAATTTATGAATGTATAAAAATGTTTGACATCTTGTGAAAACTTAAGTTCCTAAATGTGTTATAGGATGCTAGAGATGTCTGATTGGTTTCTGTTTAAATTGTTTTTTTTTAATAAGGAATGAATCACTTATTCTTTTATATAATAATACAGAATCAAGACAATTGTCATTTAAATTCCACTTGAAGCATTGTCAACTAAAGTTTAAAGTATCATAAACTATTCATGAATTACATGGAAATCTTTAGGCTTTCTGCTGCAGTTTCTATACTTTCGTTTTGCTCTTCTTGCATGACATTCACCAGCCAGTTTAAATACACATTAATTTCCTTGAATATGTGTGTAAAAACTTCTGAGTTTCATCATACTATAACATATTTTAAATATAGTTCCAAGGAATCATATATTTAACTTTTATGATAGGTATGATGAATTTTTTTTTTTGATGATGAACTTTAAATATTTAAGGATTATTTTGTTTTACTATATTGAATTTTGAAAGGGGGTATATGAGTTAATGAAAAATTTTTTAAAGCTGTCCACAAATATGTAATGGTAAAGAAAATAACGGCAAATTTCTAGCAGCAAAGAGAAGGATTCAAAACCATTATGTTGACTTTAGTACTTTGCTAGTTGAAATCATTTTTTAAAAAATATATATATATATAAAGTTTCACTTGAGTACTTAAGGTTCTGGAAAGCTTTTGATGTTGTGGCCTTGCTCATCTAATTTGTTTTCTTTACTTTTTTCTCTTTCTTCTTCACATCTACTCTTTAATATCAACTACTGTAGAAATTCATCATCATGACAGTTTTAGTAGAAATGAGAATTTAGAAGAGGAACAACGAAAGAATACTTTATGGAAAAGAGTGTTAGGAGTGAGTAGACAGATCGTAAAGTTGAAAGCCTGACTTTGGGAAGCACACCTCTGGACACACATTGCCATAGTGACTTTTGACATTTAACAAGTTTCTTTTTATTTTTAAAATATAGATTTTTATT
>NW_025091460.1:0-10999 GCF_019320065.1 Cervus canadensis
TGCTTTTTTGTCTTTCCTAGAATGTCTGAGAGAGCTTACATACCTGATGTCTTTTATTAGCATTATCTTAATGACCAGATGTATACATAGATCTGCGGTATAAAAAGAGCCGTGATAATCTATTATTTTCTCTTCTGGATGTGAAATATCAATTACAAACCGCTCTTCTGTATTTCTCTATCAGTTATAATTATCTTTTTAGAGGTTTACAGTTAGTATTCCTGATTAAGGCACTGTGTGCCTAGTTCTCTTCTGTAGAGTCTAGAAAAAAAATCTTAGTTGTATGAAATTCTTTGTGCTAGTAGTTTTCACACTTAGTTGTATGCAGAATGTTTAATGAATATGATGATATTTATTACACCTGTTACATGTTTATTTTATGCAGTAGTGCTTAATGAACAAACAACATTCACAAAAGTCAAGACAGCAGCTTTAAATAGCTTGCCTGAAAGTGGTAGAGGTTAGCTTACAATGACAAAGATTTAATCATTGCCCTTTTAACGCACATCATTTTTAGTGGGAGGAAAAAGGGGAATTCTATATGTGGGATAATGAGCTTCCAGTCATAGTAATATGTTACACAAAAGTAGATTTCATGGACTGGTAATTTTTACAACTTTCTAGTCCTCAAACTATGCTTTCGTGGTCGACTAAGTCCAATGATTAACATTCATGTTCAGTTTTTTTTATATCATTGATATTCCATTTTGGTTTTGTTTTCATTTTGCTCTGAATGCACTACCCTGAAATTTAACACATCTCTTCTTATAGAGGCTTCCCTGATAGCTCAGTTGGTAAAGAATCCATCTGCAGTGCAGGAGACCGTGGTTCGACTCCTAGTCGGGAAGATCCCCTGGAGAAGGGATAGTCTACCCATTCCAGTATTCTTGGGCTTCCCTTGTGGCTCAGCTCGTAAAGAATCTGCCTGCAGGAGGCCTGGGTTTGATCCCTGGGTTGGGAACATCCCCTGGAGAAGGGAAAGGCTACTCACTCCAGTATTCTGGCCTGGAGAATTCCATGGACTGTATAGTCCATGGGATTGCAAAGAGTTGGACGTGATTGAGTGACTTTCACTTTCTTCTTTTTGATGAAGCTTAAACAGACAAAATGGAGATGGTATTTATTTTTTCTTACAGCTTTTGGCATTAAAGATTGTCATCTAAAAACATGACAATGCTTATAGGTACACACTTTTCATTTTCTGTTCTGCCTCAAATTCTGCATTTTATGTACAAATAGATGTACTTTGTTGTTTGCAGATGTGATTGATAGATTGGTATAGGCACATACCAATTCATTTATAAATAGGGTTTGGAAAATATGGGGACAAGACTGTTTTATACACCTTATTATACATGCTAATGAAATTTTAACCTAGAAAGTTTCAAGTGTATTTTTGAAGGAAAATTAAAACATATCATGATAGCCTTCCCTCCCTTCCTTTTGAGATTGTCCATTACTTAAAAAGCATGTATGAAGCTT
Organism: Cervus canadensis; assembly: GCF_019320065.1. NCBI lineage: Eukaryota > Metazoa > Chordata > Mammalia > Artiodactyla > Cervidae > Cervus > Cervus canadensis. The sequence goes on from NW_025091460.1 coordinate 1,483, forward strand.
GGTGTTTTTTTTTCCCCTTCCAAAGCATTTTAATGTAATGAGTGAATGTAGCCTTATTCTCTTTGACACATGGCTTATTTTCTGTCAAGTATGTAACTTGTCTTACAGGTTTTGCTGTTTCAGAAATCCATTTCATTGGAAGAGGAATGTATTGCATGTTAAATAATTATTTTTTTCAGGTTTTCAGAGAAAAGGTTTCCTAACTGAATACAAACCTTGAATACATTTGTTAATTTCTTTTTTTCCCTTTTCTGGTAGGTGTTTCAGGGACAGTTGGACTGTTTGGCTGTATCAGCTATTCAGGCTTTGACAGCAGTAATGAACAAATCTCCAGCTGCTAAGGTAAAACATAAGTCCTCAAGCTCTAAAAGGTTATCTTAGATATACCAGTTTTCACTATGTAATTCCCAAAGTAATATATGAAGTATATAATACATATAGTTTCACATATAAAATGAAATAGTTCACAAAATATCTCATTTTTGCATAAGAATCACTTTGCTGATAATTTAAAAGACAGATACGTATGGGCAGTGCTTTTTATTCACTGAGGACTCTCTGCAAGCTCTGGAGCTTTACAACATCAGTCAGTGATTGGGAAGAGAGCAGTGGGGTTAAAATGTTGAAAGCATCATTTTAGTAGATTATTTGATTAATGCATTTACAGACTTAAAATTTATATTCTAGTTTTTCTTTATTAATAAAGTAATCACCCTTTCACTATTTGGTCAGTTTATGACTGCCTACAGTTTGAACATTTTTCATATGTGGATAGACCTATCAATTTGGGACTTGTTTTTCCAGATGGCCTTGGAAATTCTACTTCTTTGTTTGTAGTTACTGATCCTCAGGATTTTCTTTCCTTTCTCATTCACTACCACTGACTCTGCCCTGCAGTCCACTTATGCTGATTTTGTGCTAGTAGTTTTCCCAGAGTACTTTTAAGGATTAGTGACATCTCCTATGTAAACTGGTAAGCAGAGTGCCAGGCACATGGTAAGTGCTTAATAAGTATAAATGTCTATTATTATTTTTACCATTTTACTTTCTATCTACCACCTCTTATATATTTCATTCTTCTTAGAATCAGAAGTGAATGATCCCTTGTTCCCTAAGCCATGCTTTGAGTCATATTTCTTGCATTCCATTGGTTTTTGTTAGAAGACTGACTTTGTCATATAAGTGTTACTATAAATAACTCATGGTTAAATTACTACTGAATAGGTTTTGGCAACTATTATAGGCTGGCATAGGAATCTAATCTCCATTTATAATAGTTACTTAAGGGAAGAATTATTTTTAAGTTCTAAGTAATTGGTTTATGAGTATAATGGATTGCCTGTACTGTATTATAAAATTTAAATCTGAAATGATGTCAAAGTTTTTTTAAATATAATTTTTAAAACTATATTATGTATTGCATGGTTTAAAATTGAAAGATTATTTTTTTAAATGCCTTTGGAAAAGAGATTTTCTCCCTGTCTTTGGCCCACAGTCAACGAATTCTCTTTTCTAGAGACAACTAACCAGTCATGCTTGTTTTGTTGAAAATCTTTTGATTTTATGATAAGTGTATATATTTTTGCCTAACTTACTGAACCAATTTATTATCAATAGGTTTTTTTGGTTGTCTTTACATTTTACTTTATGACTTTGGGTGCCCACTAGTTCAAAAATGTGTGTGACTTAGAGCTTATTAAATTGAACTTCGTGCTCCAGATATTTCAGACCATTTAGATACAAAGAACAGAGAGAAAACCATACCCAGTGTTTTTCTGGCCACTACTCAAAATTGCCAGGAATCTTTAATCTAGTTCTTTGAGGCTGCTGACTCCTGTTATCCCTAAAATCTCCTTATTTTTTTCTCCATTTTTATTTTGACTTCAAGTAGTACTGTACTAATAACAGAGCAAGTGAGGAAAGTAAAGGAATCTGCAAGTAATAGAACAGTTTTATAACACAATTTTTTTCAATTCCAATTGTTTTACATATTTTATAGCATTGTATTCCAGAAGGTATATGGAATCTTGATATTTAAGATGAAGACATCTGACTTAAGAAAACAGAAATATTGAACTCATGATCTTTTTAATATTGTTAATTAACTTAAATGAATATTGTTCAACATCTTTAATATTTTAACAAATTCAGTCTTAGAAAATCTGCTTTGATGTATTAATTTCTTCTCCCTTAGGAAGTATTTAAAGAACGAATTGGTTATACACATATGTTTGAAGTATTAAAATCACTGGGTCAGCCACCGCTGGAACTACTTAAAGAACTTATGAATATGGTGAGGTTTTTTTAGCTTTATTAGAAAAAGTTCCGTTTTCTTTGTATCAAAGATGGTGTCTAATTTTTTGTTTCTTACGTTGCTTTACAGGCTGTGGAGGGTGACCACACTTCAGTGGGTATTTTGGGCATTAGTAATGTCCAGCCTCTCTTGCTTCTTATCCAGTGGCTTCCAGAGCTAGAATCCCGTGACCTGCAAATCTTCATCTCAGATTGGCTGAAAAAAATTTGTTGTATTAACAGGCAGAGTCGAACTACTTGTGTCAATGCAAACATGGGAATTAGAATCACTGAAGCCCTTAATTCCCATTCTTCCCTCCATCGAACTTGTGCTGAGAACTTGATCGCGCTCCATGGTTCCTTGGGGAGTCAGTCAGTCAGCTCAGAAGAAATCCGTCAACTACTGAGATTGCTAAGAGTGGATGACTCTGAATTTGCTCACCCCTATACCACTCCTGTAACTCGAGCAATCCTGACAATGGCCCGAAAACAGAGTCTAGAGAGTGCCCTTCAGTATTTTAATTTGTCACATAGTATGGCAGGAATTTCTGTGCCTTCCATACAGAAATGGCCAGGGTCTGCCTTTTCTTTCAATGCTTGGTTTTGCTTAGATCAGGATCAGTTGACTCTTGGCAACGCTAACAAAGGAGGAAAAAGAAAACAATTATACAGGTACTGGTAAAAGTTATGGAATATAAATGGATCCTGTCCTAACAATATCTGCTGTAATTCTTCAACAGGAAAATGCTTTTCAAAGTTTCTGCTTTTTATGTGTACAACAATTTATCTGAAGCCTCTCCTCAGGATGTACACAGTTTAATTTTAAGTTTTCATAGTAATAGTTGTACATTCAAACATTTTGCTAGTTCTGAAGCTAATTTGGACACAAAGTTCCTTCTTAAAATTATTGTAAAAGTGGAGGAAAAAGTAATAGTAAACTTGAAAGTGATTAGTGATTTCTCTGTTCAATTGAGGATGCTACTATACCTTTGTATGAAGGACCTGAAAACCTATGTGCTTCCAAACTTGTTACTTCAGTAACTAATAATTTTTACTATGCCTTGTGATTTTTTTGGAAGGTTATACTTTTCTAAGAATTTGACCATTTCTTCCAAGTTATCCTTTTATTGGCATGTAATTGCTCATAGTAGTCTCTTACGATCTTTTGTATTTCTGTGTTGTCTGTTGTGATTTCTCCATTTTCATTTCTAGTTTTATTGATTTGATTCTTCTCCCTTGCCTTGTGATTGTTTTTAAAGACTTTGATTCATGCTTTCTGAATCTTATTTGGAAGAATTTTGAATATTTTAAAGTTTATAGTTTTGTTAGCAATTGCTAATGGCATTCTGTGTCTAAGGCTACTTTTTATAATTAACTAAACTAAACCTGTGCCTAAGATTTAAAAATCTGAGGCAAGGTGGAATTGATGAGGTATGACAATAGAATGTAGGCCACAGCGTGTTTGATAAAGATATTCATGATGAAGTTATGGTTTTGGGTACCCCAGTGATGATAAAACTGGACAGCTGACTTCAAAAGTTCTGATAATACATATTTTTGTTAGCTTTTTTACAGGAAGTGGTATGGGTTTTGAAGCTTTTATTACCCATTCAGGTATGTTGGTTGTGGCAGTGTGCACGAAAAGAGAATATGCAACAGTTATGCTTCCTGACCACAGTTTCTGTGATTCCCTCTGGGTAAGACTTTAGGGCATCACATTTAACTTCTTGGTTCTTTCCTTTATTTTTATTTATTTTTTTTTTTTTGGTTCTTTCCTTTAAAGAAAAAGTTTGGTGCATGTACATCAGGTGTTGTCATCTAGTTTTTGAGAGTTCATGTTAAATTTTACTTATAAAGGAGTTAATACCATTTGTGATAATAATTGTAATTTCAGCAGTAATAATTTTTCTGCTAAAAAATTGCATTGAAATGTTATGATTTCTTTCAAGTTTTCTAGAATCAAATTTGATTTTGAATTTCAATTTTAAATGAGAACAGAGGTTGTTAAAAACAATGCATTTCCGTTGCTTTTCTTAAAAAGTAAAATGCTTCTCATTAGAAAAAATTATTCTAAAGAATACACACAGACTTGGAAAATGCAGAAAAGGTACTATGTTATAGTTGTGTATAGATATTTTAGAATATTGAGAAGTGCTTTTATAGAACTGCAAGCAAAATTGTTATTTACTGTAACAACATCATTTTAATCAAAATTTAGTTATGCTTAAACTTACTCTTCTACTGTTCACACAAACTAGTTATGTAGTAATACTCTGATAATATTTGTCACAAGGACTTAATGCAAGTATATGTTTTACTTTACCAGCACAACATAACCATTGTTCACATGCCTGGAAAAAGGCCCTTTGGTCAGAGCCTTGTCTATATCTACGACAATGGACAGCAGAAGGTCTCTGCCCCTCTGAGATTTCCTGCCATGAATGAAGTAAGCACATCTAACCTACTCTTTGTGCAACCAGTTGACTGTGAACTCTTGAACATTTTTCCAATGTAATATGTAAGGTTCTATTTATCCTAAATATGTGCTTCTAAGTTTTAGTATTTTCTATATACTAAGATACAATAAGTAATAATTCTGTTTGCCTGTCTGTCATCAGTAGATGAAGTCAGACTAACATATAATAAAGAAAAACAATTCAAGGAAGAAACAAATGTAATTAATGCTTAGAAGAAAAAAAGGCTCATGACAGGAAAACCAAAGAAATTGACTAGACCAGGCTGAATGATCGTTTAATAAAGCTGTCCAAATATATGAAATATTTAGATGGTTATGATGGACTCTTTGCCATCAATGAATTTAAAATAGTGAAGAAACTTTAGATTTTTATATTGTAGTTAGGTAGAATTTATTTACTGAGGAGATTCTTATAGAACATTATAAAAGTTATTTGAGAATCTTTGGATATTTTTGAAAAGGGCCTTTTCTGAAGATAGTGGAATGGATTAGATTATTTCCCAAGTCCTTCTGGAATTCCAGTAATTTCTTGTTGTTGTTCATGTCAGTGATCACTTCAGGATAACCTGTAATTAACAGTATTATACTGGTGTGTAATTCTTTGTTTATACATTTTGAGGGAGAAAGGTGGTTTTCTCTATTTTAGAATACAGTAAAAAAATCTTTAAAAAATACATTCATTAACATTCAAAATTTACAAAAGGATGTAAAGTGAGTTTTAAAAGTAATGCATCCAAATTCCATAGGCCAGATGTAACCTCTGTAATGTCTTATGTGTACACACAAACGCACACATCATGATCCAGTAAAAATAAACCTTTGTTTTTTTAGTGTGGTGCTAAACTTTATGTAGTTTCATTTTAAATATGAGGATGAAGTTTTTCTTCAAATGTGTAATTTATTAAGTTTATTTGCTTCTTAACATTTTAGCCTTTTATTTCTTGCTGCATTGGTTCGGCTGGGCAAAGAACCACCACTCCCCCACCATCCCAAATCCCAGATCCACCTTTTTCTTCTCCTATTACTCCTCATCGGACATCATTTGGTGGAATTTTGTCTTCAGCCTCCTGGGGAGGGACAACTGAAAAATCAAAATTGATTACCAAATTGATATCAGCTGGAACCCAAGACAGTGAATGGGGATGCCCCACATCTCTGGAGGGTCAGCTGGGGTCCGTTATCATCTTCTATGAAGCACTGCAGCCTCCTCAGGTGAAGGCATTATATTTAGCAGGTGAGCATGTACCATCATACTGCCTAATTAAATTGAAATAGTTTTTTTCTGTTGCCTAAATTTATTCTGGAGAACATATTTGATCTGAAGAGTATACAGTTGGCCCTTGAACAACTCTAGGATTAGGGGTGCCGACCTTTCATGCAGTTAGAAATCCAGGTATAACTTAGAATTGGTCCTCTGTATATGTGATTCCTTTGTATGTGTGGCTTTGTATTGTAGAAACACAATTGTAGTCTGTAGTCTTTACTACATCCCATGGACAGAGGAGCCTGGCAGTCTACAGTCCATAGGGTCGCAAAGAGTCAGACATGACTGAAGCGACTTAGCATGTACGTACCATTTTTGGTAGGCATAAATAAAGCAAACATTGGAAAATATTTCAAAGATCATCAGTAATACTTTTTGTGTTATTCTGTTAGGTCTGCCATAACAAAATACCACAGACTGGATGCTTAAACACTGTTTTCTCACATTTCTGAAAGCTAGAATTGTTTTGATCAGGTTTTCGTCAGGCTTGGTTTCCTGTGAAGCCTCTATTCCTGGCTTGTAGGTATCTGCCTTCTTGCTGTATCCTCACAGGGAGTATTTCCTCTTTTTATAAGGGGCCCTATTAAATTAGGGTCTGACTCTTATGACATCATTTGGCCTTAGTTACCCCTTTAAGTCCCTATCTTCAAATGCGGTCACATTGTGGAATTTTGGGCAGGAGGCACATAATACAATCTATGATACTGCCAGTACTTTTGACAGATTTTAGTACATTGATGAAACAAAATATAAGTCTGTCTATATAGGAAATCACATAATTGATTCTAAAATCATGAGTCTTATTCAAGACTTGTCATTTTTTATAATTTATACAGTAATCTGAAGAATTCATGACGGCATTAGAATAAGGAGTCCTTTGATAAAATTACAGGCAGTTTTTGTTTTGGCCTTTTTTTTCTTTGGGCTCTGATTTTAAAGATAGGTGCTGGCTGTTGTTGGATCATAACTGTTTTCAAAATTATGTCTGTATTTTTGTAGAATGTTTAGGGGTTAAGCCTACAACTAGTTATGTGTATTAAATTTACAAATTAGCTTAGTATTTGTCAAAATATCTTTTTAGATTACATGGGGTTTTGAGATGAATGTCTCTGTCCATACTTTAACAGTTTGTATTAGAACCTTGTCATTATTTTAAAACACGTCAAAACATTTGAAGTTAAAAAAAAAAAAAAAAAATTTGAAGTTGATCTTTAATTTCAATAAATTCCAAGTTAATAATAAATCATTTATTGTAGTCATTACAGCTATATAGCTTAGATTTTGCTCTTAGTTTTTCCTACATAAAATTTTACTCCTATGAATAATAATTGTTTTATAGTATTCATAGTGATTTTTTTTAATGGCCACATGATATTTCACTGGATTCACTATGTATGATTTATATTGTTTATAATTTTAATATTGATAAAAACATCAAATATTAAATATGATGAACTATTATACCAATTTTTTTTCATGTTTTGATGGATTTGCTTATGATAAGTTCCCAGGATAAATATTTAAAGTGGGTGAATGTTTTTATGGCTCATAATTACATTTTACCTAATCAGTTTCCATAAGGAATATACCAATTGACAGTGTCTACCAGTAACAAATAAGTAAACCAGACTCACCACTGCTGCATTAAGATAGAATGATTAATATTGTTTCCTCCATTTTTTGTGTAAAATGGAACCTTATTTTTAATTTTTTAATCGGAGAAAAATTGCTTTACAATGTTGTGTTGGCTTTGGAACCTTGTTTTAACTTGTTTTATTTTTTTTAATTTTGTTAGTAAAGTCAGTTATCTTTTTTTTATTTGTTATTCCACTCATTTGTTATTCCATTTCTATTACAACTATTCACATTATTGATTGGTTGTTTTGCCATTTTATCTTACAGTTTTGAATTGTTTTACTTTCAATAAATATATAAACTTTGTTATATTTTTTATTAGTTTTTGATGCTATATAAAAGTTCTTTTCTGTAGCAGACTTTGATCAATCCTCTCCCGCAACTTTACTTGTGTTGGATAAATTGGAGATGATATAAAAATAAAGTACATTTTGGCTACTGTGTTTTAACTGTATTACATAAGAAGTTTGAAACAGCTAATTAAAAATTTCTTTCTGATTACACAGAACTGAGGAGGGCATATATAATTCAATGATACGTGTGTGTTTGTGTGTGTGTATAAATAATTTTTAGGTCCAAACTGTTTAAGCCCTTGGAAATTTCAAGAGTCTGACATGGCTGACCTGCCTGGTAACGTCCTTCTTCACTACACTGCAAAGGTCAGAGGAAATGTGCGGAGTGTTCACCTAGCTGTAACTATGTTGTGAACTAAAATTCCATTTTTATTCCTTTTGTCATTTCAGTTGGTAATTGAGGAGGATGGGCTTGAATTATCATTAAAAATTGTTAATTTTTAAAAGAAAATGGGGAGCAGTAAAAATTATGTTGCAGCTCTCAACTAGGATTCAGATGTTGTATCATTCCAGTATTATAAATGGGAATGCTTGTAGTGGGAATTTGCACTAATGAATCAACTTAAATGTGAAGTTCCCTGCTTTATAAACCTTAATGGAAGTTAACAGATAACTTTAGCAATTTCGAGAGTAGCAGAAAAAGCTAATTTGAATATGACTAAAATTATTGGTGATATAAAAGGTGAAAATAGTGTCTTATGTCAGTGGTTTAATTTTTCTGTCATTATAATTTTTGTACTAATGGGACTAAGACATTGAATTTTAAAAAAAGTAAAATATTTCTTTTGCACATACTGGTTTAGAATAGAAAGAGTTTTAAATTATGTGGTTAGTGAATGGTAAGTTCTAGCTCAAACTTATCTGTCAGTTGACAAGCAGAAATGACCTGCATTTTATGAGTAAGTGTGTTAGAATCTAGTCCTTGATTCTTTTGAAAGAGAATAGTAATACTAAACTTAATATTGTAGGCATCTTATCATTGAGTATACTATATACCTTTTAAAATTATGATGAAATGTTCCATATATAAAGTTATGTTTTGTCTTAATTGTGCTTAGCTGTTTGCTATTATTTTTCTTTTATTTTTAGGCCTGCAAAAATTCGATCTGTCTTGATTTATCTACTAATTGTTTCCATGGAAGGTTAACAGGAAACAAAGTAGTAAACTGGGACATTAAGGTAAGTTAATGGTGAACATTGGGCATCAAATTATCTAAGTTGACTGATCCTTTGAAAGCATTTGTCTTTTGAGCAGCCCCAGATTGATCTGAGTAAGTCCAATTTAAAATATCTGCAGGTACCAAAAAAAAAATAAAATAAAATAAAATATCTGCAGGTGAACAGTTTGAAGGATAAACAAATAAGTAATTGCATGACTATTTAATTTTTTTGTAACTTAGTTATCTTTTTAAGTTATGCTGTCAGTTTTCATAAGAAAATTATGCTGCCCTCATTAATTGCTCCACTTGTAAGGTATTTAATCCCTAAAACTATGTA
>NW_025091461.1:0-12001 GCF_019320065.1 Cervus canadensis
ATGGACTTAAGTTAATTATAATGTATCAATAGTATGCATTTGTTACAAAGGTGTGGAGGTCAACCATAAGAGAACCTGGGTCCAGGGTATCTAGCAAACTTTGTACTATCTTTGAAACTTTTCTTTAAATCTGAAACAATTGAAAAATAAAAATAAAAGTTTCATTTAAAAAAAATCAGGCTTCTCATCATCTTCCTCTTCTTTTTTCTCTTTTTCTTGTAAACATTTTTCCTGTTCAGTGAGAAAACAGCATTTCTAATTAATTTGATTGGGATGTTTTTGTTATTTTACAACTCAAAATATCTTCCCAGTAATATGATATGCATGTACATATTTTGTGTTTTTCATATACAAAAGCTAGTCTATTTGCCTACATACTACTTTGTGTATCATTTTAAGAACAAACATACTGTGATTTCAAGTGTAATAATTCATTTGAAAAAAACACATTTGGAAGAAACACATTTTAAGAACAGTATCATTGAAAAACAGAATCAACATCTGTCAACAAAGATGAATTTTTATATTAAAACTTGAAATCTTTCTAAATTTACTTCTTCACCTCTTTCCTTCTTTCCTTCATCTCTCACTTTCCTTTTTCTTTCCCCTTCTCCCTCCTTGTGTTCCTTCTTTCTCTCATGCCTAGTTTCTTTATTTTTCATTTTAATAGGCTTGAAATCCTTATTTAGACAAGTCTTTGGATCTCTCTATTTTCTAACATTATTTAGCAACTCCCTGTGAATTAGTAACCTGGATATATATACCCTAAAGTATTTTGTTAAAATCTGCAATTATATTTGATAACTATAAACATCTAGTTCAATCCCATCTTTTGATTAAAAACTTGAGGTTTAGGGTTTGGAGAGGTTGGCTAAGCTGAGCTATGTAATTCCACAGATTAATAAGTAGCAGTCTGTACCAGCAGTTCAGTTGTGTCCAACTCTTTGCAGCCTCATGGACTGTAGCTCACCAGGCTCTTCTGTCCATAGGATTCTCTAGGCAAGAATACTGAAGTGGATAGCCATTCCTTTCTCCAGGGGATCTTCTCGGCCCAGAGATTGAACCTGGGTCTTCTGCATTGCAAGCAGCAGATTCTTTATCACCTGAACCACTAGGGAAACCCAATAAGTAGCAGAACTGGGCCTAATTCCAGCAATCTACCTTCCAATCAAATGCACATGTTATTGCACAGTATTGCCTTCACTCTATAAAAATTACTTTGTTTGCAGAGTACTCTTGAAATTTCCCTCCCTGTAAGAGGATGAGCTTGGGCCATTAACTATTTGCCTGGACTTTGTCATCTATTGTTCCAGCAGGATGCTGTGAGTCCTTTTACAGCCTAACTTTATTATCTCTCTAAAAGGAAATGCTAAGAAAAATTCATGATTCTCTTACTTAGATGAAACTATCAGCTAGTTAATAATTTATAAAATTAACTTACAACCATGTGGATTTCCCTCTTATCTAAACCTTTCTTACAAGTACAAATATGGGCTGAAATTTTAATAGTATAAAGAGTGGTATTGTTTTTTACGTTGTCTTGCCAGAGTTATCTAGATGTAAAGTAGATGAAAATTATTAGCCTTGAAGGTGATGCTGTAAAGATACATAGTTACTTGTTCAGAAAGGCATACTCAGTTATTTCTGGGCTGTTCTCTATTTTGTAGCTATGGTCTATTTGCTGTAAGCTTGTCAGAGGGAATTTCTGCTTCTGTAACAAATGGTCTGTGTTCCAGAAGAGCTACCCAAGTTAATTTCTAATATTCTCTTTATTTCCTACAAGTCAATGTCCTGCTTCATGAAAGATATGTTTTCATGTCCTCCGGGCACTTCTGCCCAAATAGCAGTTGCCTTGGATGGTTTTACCTGAGAGCGATTGCTATCATCCTACTTGGCTTTCAGTGATGGTGATTGGAACAATGGAAGAGTATTTAGAGACGTTTAAAAGAATGGCTGGATAGGTCAGATTAGTGGTTCAGCAGGCGTGGGTTTCTGGTTTTGTTGATGGAAGACCCTACCCTGCTCTGGTGCTTGAGTTTGGTTTAGGGCTAGGTGACTCTCTGGCGCCACACCCTGGTGTCCTGCTCACAGGCAAATCCCTTCGGACTCTCCGTCAATCAGCGCAGCAGATCATACCCAGAGAAATCAGTGAAAAAAGCAAGGCAAACACTTTTGCAAAACCTATCTGATTCCAGAGGTTTAGGACTAGTATAAGCAATTTTCCTCCAAAATTTCTTCCCTCCAGGTATTTACAGCTAAAGCACAAATTTAGCTTTGCGTTCCCATTTGTACCATAGATCCCTTAATTTTCATGTTCTCTTTTATATTTTCTAACTACAAATAACATGAGTGAGTGAGTGCTTAGTCACTCAGCTGTGTCCGACTCTTTGCCACCCCATAGACTGTAGCCCACCAGGCTCCTCTGTCCATGGGATTTCAAGGCAAGAATCCTGGAGGGGGTTGCCATTCCTTTCCCCAGGGGATCTTCCCGATCAAGGGATTGAATCCGCGTCTCATGCATTGCAGGCAGATTCTTTATGTTTGAGCCACGAGGGAAGCCTCAAATAATATAGGTATCATTTTAAAAAATAATTTAAAATGAATAAAATAGTGAAAATCTGTACCCTACTCCTTAGAAAAAACTACTAATGGCACGTGGTATATATCCTTCCAGTTTTTTAACTGTTTATGCTACCCCAAAATACATCATATTCTGTGTGACTTGCACTTACTTTTTAACTTATCAATACACATTGGGCATCTTTCTATACAATACACACTGAACCATCCCATTCTTTTCATTTGCTGCATAGTATTCTGTTATATGAAGTTATCTCATCACTTATTTAACCACTCCCTCAATCATGTACATTTAGATTATATTTTTGCTGAAGGTAACAGCATTATTCATATACCTGTGATTACTTTGGACAGTATTTATGCAGGATAAATTCCTAGAAAAGAAATTACTAAAGTGAAATATTATAGCTTTCCATTTATACTTCAATTATAAATTGAAATTTATAATTTCAATTTATACTTTTCTACACAGCAGATGGTGACTGCAGGCATGAAATTAAAAGACACTTGCTCCTTGGAAGAAAAGCTATGGAAAACTTAGATTGCATATTAAAAAGCAGAGACATTACTTTGCCAACAAATGTCCATATAGTCAAAGCTATCGTTTTTCCAGTAGTCATGTATGGATGTGAGAGTTGGACCATAAAGAAGGCTGAGTGCCAAAGAATTGATCCTTTTGAACTGTGGTGCTGGAGAAGACTCTTGGGAGTCCCTTGGATTGCAAGGAGATCAAACCAGTCAATCCTAAAGGAAATCAATCCTGAATATTCATTGGAAGGACTGATGCTGAAGCTCCAATACTTTGGCCACGTGATGCAAAGAGCCGACTCATTAGAAAAGATCCTGATGTTGGGAAAGATTGAAGGCAGGAGGAGAAGGGGACAACAAAAGACAAGATGGTTGGATGTTATCACCAACTCAATGCACATGAGTTTGAGCAAGCTCCAGCAGATGGTGAAGGACAGGGAAACCTGGCATGCTTCAGTCTATGGGGTCGCAAAGGGTTGGACATGACTGATCAACTGAACAACAAATAAAGAATGTATGAAAACTTTTATTTTCTTATGGTCATACCTAATACTGTAAGTTTTTCATCTTTTTTTATTCTTTGCCAGCCTAATTGAAATTTACTTTTAGAAATGAGCATGGGTAGCTTTTAAAAAATGTTCAATCATCATGTGAGTTCTTTTTTTAAAAAATAATTTTATTTTTGTCTGTGCTGGGTCTTCCTTGCTGCACTGGGGCATTCTCCAGTTGTAGCAAGAGGAGGCTCCTCTCTAGTTGCGGGTGCATGGGCTTCTCACTGTGGTGGCTTTTCTTGCTGCAGGGCATGAGCTCTCAGGCATGCAGAGTTCAGTAGCTGCGGCATGTGGGTTCCGTGGTTGCAGTTCCTGGGCTCTAGAGCACAGACCCAACAGTTGTGCATGGGCTTAGTTACTCTGCTATATGTGGGATCTTCCCAGACCAGGGATTGAACCCACGTCCCCTGCACTAGCAGGCAGATTCTTTACCACTGAGCTACCAGGGAAGCCCCATCTGAGTTCGTGTATTTTATGTTCATATTTTTTTAATATTTTCCATAGTGGTGTTTTCCTTTATCTCATGGATTTGTGACTGCTATATTTCTCTCCTTTGTCATTTGTCTTTTATCTTTGTTTATATAGTCCTTTCTGTTCATCTTTTTCTTTATGGTTTCCATCATGATGTTTCTATCAAGGTGTTCCTCACATAAAAATTATTTTCTCCTCGGACATTTACTACTTTTGTAATATGTTCTAATAAACTACAGGTCTAGACTTCATTAATCCTTTGCATATTTTTCTTGGCTCTTTTAATTTACTTATTCTTTTCCAAATGAAATTTAAAAATAATTTTTCAAGGTTCTGAAAATGCTACATTTAGTTTTCAATTGCAGTTGCAGTAACTTTATTAAAATTTATCACCTTTTACTCTTTCCCCAATATGGTTACGTTTATTCTTTATTTTAGTCTGCTTTTTGTATTTCATTAAAGCCTTGTGTCTTTCTTGTTGAAGTTATTTCCAAGTATGTTTATTAGTGTTATTAAGGAGTCTTCTTTCTCTGTTCATTTTCTAACTTATTATTAATTTTTCGTATATTCTCTTGAATTGACTGTTTTCCTGTCTTTACTTTCTGTTGCTACTAATGCATCAAATAATTTTCTTGGTTTTGCTCCAAGGAGGTTATATAATTTTTGTTAAGTGATGGTACACTTTCACCCAATATGCTTACCTCATTTCTTTTTCTTATATTCTTTCATTGGTTAAAAGTCCCAAAATATTGTTGGCCAATGGTGGTGTTATCAGAAAGATTAATTTATTATTTCAATGTAATTATTTTTGATATTTAATTACTAAGTATTATATTTGTTCTGGATTTCTGAAAAATACTCCTTATTGGGTTAAGAAACCTTGTTTCTTTCATAGCTCACTAAGAATTTTAATCAGAAATAATGTCGAGGGTCTTCCCTGGTCCATGCTCCCAACGCAAGGGGGACTCGATTCAATCCCTGGTCAGGGAACTAGATCCCACTTGATGCAACTAAGACCTGGCATACAATAAATAAATATTAGCCAAATAAATAAATTATAAGCCAAATAATTAAATATTAAAAAAAGAAAGAATGTTGAGATTTTTGGACTTGTCCTTTTAGCATCTACTAACATTACATTTACATATTTTCAACACTGGATATACGTACAACATCATACATTTGTCAAACCCATAAAACTAGACAACACAAAAAGTGAAAGGAAACTATAAGTAAGGTGAAAAGACAGCACTCAGATTGGGAGAAAATAATAGCAAATGAAGAAACAGACAAAGGATTAATCTCAAAAATATACAAGCAACTCCTGCAGCTCAATTCCAGAAAAATAAATGACCCAATCAAAAAATGGGCCAAAGAACTAAACAGACATTTCTCCAAAGAAGACATACAGATGGCTAACAAACACATGAAAAGATGCTCAACATCACTCATTATTAGAGAAATGCAAATCAAAACCACAATGAGGTACCATTACACGCCAGTCAGGATGGCTGCTATCCAAAAGTCTACAAGCAATAAATGCTGGAGAGGGTGTGGAGAAAAGGGAACCCTCTTACACTGTTGGTGGGAATGCAAACTAGTACAGCCACTATGGAGAACAGTGTGGAGATTTCTTAAAAAACTGGAAATAGAACTGCCATATGACCCAGCAATCCCACTTCTGGGCATACACACTGAGGAAACCAGATCTGAAAGAGACACGTGCACCCCAATGTTCATCACAGCACTGTTTATAATAGCCAGGACATGGAAGCAACCTAGATGCCCATCAGCAGATGAATGGATAAGGAAGCTGTGGTACATATACACCATGGAATATTACTCAGCCATTAAAAAGAATTCATTTGAATCAGTTCTAATGAGATGGATGAAACTGGAGCCCATTATACAGAGTGAAGTAAGCCAGAAAGATAAAGAACATTACAGCATACTAACACATATATATGGAATTTAGAAAGATGGTAACGATAACCCTATATGCAAAACAGAAAAAGAGACACAGAAATACAGAACAGACTTTTGAACTCTGTGGGAGAAGGTGAGGGTGGGATGTTTCAAAAAGAACAGCATGTATACTATCTATGGTGAAACAGATCACCAGCCCAGGTGGGATGCATGAGACAAGTGCTCGGGCCTGGTGCACTGGGAAGACCCAGAGGAATCGGGTGGAGAGGGAGGTGGGAGGGGGGATCGGGATGGGGAATACGTGTAAATCTATGGCTGATTCATATCAATGTATGACAAAACCCACTGAAATGTTGTGAAGTAATTAGCCTCCAACTAATAAAAAAAAATAAAATTAAAAAAAAAAGTGATTCCTAATTTAGCTATGGGCTTTTATTAGGAATAATGATCCATTGTAACAAATATACTTAGCTAATGCAAGATATTAGTAATAGGAGAATTGTGTGGTAGAAGAGAGGGAGTATATCAGAATTCTCTGTTTCCTGCTCCATTTTTCTGTAAACCTGAAACTTCTCTAAGAAATGAAATCTATTCAGTTAAACAAAAGAAAAAGAAAAAAAATTACACTAAAAAAGTCATTTAACCCTCCTCAGCTTCAGTTCCCTCATCTATGAAATAAGGGACTTAGACTAGTTGATCTCTACCTTTTCCTCCGAATAGAAGATACCATCATTCTGACTGTCAATATAAAGATGTCTGTCTGCCACTATATATTTTTTTTCTTTCAGTTTTATTGAAATATAATTGACATGTAGCACTGTGTAAGTTTAGGATGTACAGTACCATTATTTGATTTACATACATCACAAAGTGATTATCACAATAAGTTCAGTGAACATCCATCATCTCATAAAGATACAAAAATAAAGAATTGGGGAAAAAATTTTTTCTTCTAATGAGAACTCTTAGAGTTTACTCTTTTCACAACTTTCGTGTATAACATACAGCAGTATTAATTATATTTATCATGTTGCATATTATATCATCAGTGATTATCACTCTTATTACTGGAGATCTTTACTTTTTGACCATCTTCATTCAATTTCCCTCCCCCAAACCCCCACCTCGGCTAACCATAAATCTGACCTCTTTTGCTATAAATGAGTTCGTTTTTGAAGAATAATTGACCTACAACCCTATGTTGGTTCCTATCTCACAACACAGTGATTCAACATTTCTATATGTTTCAAACTGATCACCATAATGTCTAGTTATGATGTATAATTATGACATCATACAAAGATATTACATAATTATTGACTATATTTCCCAGTGTACATTTCATATCTCTGACCAATTTATTTGATAAACAGAAGTTTGTACTTAATCTCTCTCACCTATTTCCTTCCTCTTCCTGACCTCTCTCCTGTCTAGCAATCATCTCTTTGTTTGCTGTATCTATGACTATTTCTGCTTTGTTATACTTGTTCACTTGATTTGTTTTTTCTTTAGATTCTATATATAGTATCATATGATGTTTGTCTTTGTCTGATTTACTTGGTTTACTATGATAATCTCCAGGTTCATCCGTGTTGTCACAAATGGAAAAGTCTGTTTATAATAGCCAGGACATGGAAGCAACCTAGATGCCCATCAGCAGACAAATGGATAAGGAAGCTGTGGTACATATACACCATGGAATATTACTCAGCCGTTAAAAAGAATTCATTTGAATCAGTCTAATGAGATGGATGAAACTGGAGCCCATTATACACAGTGAAGTAAGCCAGAAAGATAAAGAACATTACAGCATACTAACACATATATATGGAATTTAGAAGATGGTAAGATAACCCTATATGCAAAAAGAAAAAGAGACACAGAAATACAGAACAGACTTTTGAACTCTGTGGGAGAAGGTGAGGGTGGGATGTTTCAAAAGAACAGCATGTATACTATCTATGGTGAAACAGATCACCAGCCCAGGTGGGATGCATGAGACAAGTGCTCGGGCCTGGTGCACTGGGAAGACCCAGAGGAATCGGGTGGAGAGGGAGGTGGGAGGGGGGATCGGGATGGGGAATACGTGTAACTCCATGGCTGATTCATGTCAATGTATGACAAAACCCACTGAAATGTTGTGAAGTAATTAGCCTCCAACTAATAAAAAAAAAAAAAAGGAAAAGTCTTATTCTTTATTCTTTTCTACTGCTGAGTAGTATTCCATCCTCTTTATCCATTCATCTGTTGATGGATACTTAGGTTGCTTCCATATCTTGCCTATTGTAAATAATGCTGTAGTGAAAACAGAGGTGCATACTTTTGCAATTAATGTTTCTGTTTTCTTCAGATAAATACTCAGATGTGTAGTTGCTGGATCATATCATAATTTTTTCTTGAGGAATCTTTATACTATTTTCCACAGAGTATATTTTCCAATACATACTAAGGTGGAATAAAACAGTATGTTGAAAAAGATAATCCATCAGTTTAAGCAAAAGGTAAAGGAATATCATTATGCAATTCTGAAAAATAAAAGAAATAATATAATTATTGGATGAATCTGGTGATGAAATGTAGTTTATAGGAAAGGGATAATGGAGAAATGCATTCATTTAAATAAAATAGCTCAAGTTTTTAAAGGGTAACTTCAAATGACTCAGGTGCCATGAAATGATAACTAAAAGACGGTCACTAAAAAAAAAAAAAAAGACGGTCACTAATGCAACCTATGAAAATTATTATAAAATGATTTGTGGCTCAGGAAATTCTTACCTAAAAATTTCTCATCATCATGAATCAGACAATAAGGTTCACAAAGATGCTGAGATACAGATGTTGTTTCTGCCTCATATGATATGTCTCCATCAGATGTTAGTGTGGGTGGAGCAGGCAGCTGCCTGTGAGGGGTGGTGGGAACACGAGAAAATACAACCCAAATCACATGGCTCGTTGGTATCAGAAAAGGAATTACACCCGGGGTCTGAGATGCGCCGACTGGCAGCATTGGTGTGGTGTTGAGATTAAAAACCCCAAACTCCTGTTTTTATTCCCCAGCTCTGCCAGTCTCTGGTTGTGTGACTTTGGGCAGTTTACCTAATTTTCTCTATGTCTCCATTTCCTTTTATGTAAAATGCAGACAATAATAGTAACCCTTCTCAGTGAGGATAAGAAGAGTTAATGTTTACAAAGGTCTTAGAGCAGAGCCTGGCCCGCAGTAAGTTTATGTGAGTGTTTACTAAATAAAAAATAGATGCATTTGAACCCCGGTCTCTTTAGTGCTAGCCTACTATCCGATGACTCAGCACTTTTTGAAGCCTGCCAGGAAATCACGAGTATCTCCTGGTATCATCGTTTAGCTGCCTCTAACAGAACACTTTTCTACATTGCTTTAAACAAATACAGGGAGTTATTTTTCTCCCATCACAAGAAGTCTGGAAGGAGGCCACACTTGGCATAGGTTAAGTAGGTTAAAGATGTCAGGGCAAAGAGTTCTGAGCTTCTCTGCTTCTTTTCTTTGAGCTTACAAAGTGGTTACTGAAGCTTTAATCATCCTATACACAGTGAAACAGGAAAAATAGGGATGGCAGTGGTAGGGGCTGTACCATTACATTATTTCTCAAAAGTCCTTTCAGCAGATTCCGACTTTCCATAGAATCATGGCTTGGTCCAAATACATCACTGCATTCCCAGGTGAATTTCCAAACACCCTTTTGGGTGTGTTCTTCTGTGTTCAGAGTCCAGCTGTCAGTGAAGTGAGTAATTCACCAGCTTTTTTTGACAAATGAAATTTTTTTATTAAAGTTTTTTTTTTTTTAATGTGGACCATTTTTAAAAGTATTTTCTTGAATTTATTACAATATTGCTTCTGTTTTATGTTTTGGCTTTTTGGCCCCAGGGCATGTGGAATCATAGCTCTCCAACCAGGGATAGAACCCACACCCACTGGTGAAGTCTTAACCACACCCCTGGTTAAGCCGGGGAAGTCCAGACACATGAAGTTTTGAGAGGAAGGCAAGTGGATGCTCAGCTCCTGGTATGGAAGATGAGGTGTCCAAACTAGCCTGGGTTCCAGCGTGTCTGCCTGGCTACCAGTCTTCCCTTGGGACAAGGGAAGCCAGGCTTCTCTCTGCTCTCAATTGGCCAGTTTCACAGATAATTTAAACTGGCTTTTGACGCTTGGCAGGCTTGACACTGCCATCTCTCATGGTAAATCATATGTTTCCTGAAAACAAAATGAAAACAAAATTGTTTTAATTTTGTCTAACTCCTCTTTAGTGTTGGATGTTTATTACACTAGGCTCTAAAATGAACTTTTAACTAGCTCTGAGGATCACTAACACAGAGGTCTAGTAAATGGACTGCAAACATTTAACTGCCCTTAACTCTGGGGAAAAGTTCCTTAATATGGTAAGAAGAATGATCCATCCCACCATCCCTGAATTCCACATTTCTGTGATATTGCCTTCCTGCAGACGCTACCAGCTTGACCAATGTCTTACCTTCTATGAACAAAGAGTCTGGGACCCAAGTTTATAGTTTAATTAGCTGCTTCACATAATTTCAAACTACTGGGAAACATGTTTTCCATCTTACAAAAGACAGGGAGTGTTCTCTGGCAACTAGGTCCCCTTCAGGTTGGTTACTTCCACATGAAGGGCATCTCAAGGCAACATCCTTATGAGGGTAATGGTGCTTGTTTTGGAGGCTCATAGGCTGCCCCATCAGGAAAAGATGCCCTTTAGTTTAATGTGAAAGTGCTCCCTAGTTGGCAAAATGTTTGCAAATATAGGCATTATTAGAGAATTTTTGCCAGAGCTGGGCCTTGAGAGATGAGTAGGAATTTGAGAGATGGAGAAAATGACGTGAATCATTAGTGCTTAAGGGGCAAGGAAGAGCGAATGTTGAGTTTTGGCGGGTATTCCTATGATAACGAAATACATAATTGTTCTAAAAGGTGCAGTAAAAAAATAAATAAATAAAAGGTGCAGTAATGGAAGTTGAAACACTGGGTTAAGGTCAGATAAATGGAAGACACAGAACACCAAGTCAAGGGAGTCGGTTGCTTATAGGCCAAGGGGAGCCACTGACTATTTCTGAGGCAAGGAATGAAATAATTGAAGCTATCATTCCAAGAAGATAATTCTAGTGGCTGTGATAAGGGGTACTGAAGGTGCAAAGATGGTGGTAGGAAGAACAATCACAGAGCTTACGCGCTAAGGCAACAGCAGTAGAAATAAAAACAAAGGCTCAGAATTGAGAAATGTGGCAGATAATGGATTCCTGTAATTTGACTACTGGTTGGATGTTGGGTGGGGAAGGAACCATTAGTGGTCCCCCAACATGTCTGTTTTCTCCTTATATTAGTGTTCTGGAGGTGTCATTGACAAAGTACCACAAACTGGATGGCTTAAAACAGTTAACAAATTTACTGTCTCAGAGTCTGGAGGCTAGAAATGGAGGTGTCAGCAGGGCTGGCTCCTTCTGAGATCTGTGGGCACAACTGGTTCTGAGCCTCTCCCACTTTCTGGCGCCAATCTGCAGTCCCTGGTATTCCCTGGTTTGTCACGACTCCAATCTCTGTCTCCATCTTCCAGTGACATTCTCCGTGTGTCTCTGTCTCCTTATAAGGACACCATGTTGGATTAAGGATCCACTAGGATGATGTCACCTTAACTAATGACATCCGCAATGACTCTATTCCCAAAGAAGGCCACTTTCCAAGGTCCAGGAGATTAGAGCTTTCACATATTTTCTTGGAGGACATATTTCAACCTGTAACATCCCCCCACCCCTTCCTTACAAATGGAACCCTGATGTGGGGCCTGACCCAGATGGAGGGTGCTTTTCTGGGTGGAGAGTTGTATATCTCGTTTCATCAGGCGTCCAACCCAAGCAAGCTGGTGCAGCCATTCTTGACCTTGAGGCCAGATCAGCAGTTCTAA
>NW_025091462.1:0-5006 GCF_019320065.1 Cervus canadensis
CGTTCGCCTAACACATGCCACGGAATGACTAAGCCCATGAGCCACAACTACTGAAGCCCGAGTACCAAAAGCCCATGATCTGCAACAAGAGAAGCCTCTGCAGTGAGAAGCCCCCACACCAGAGAGCCCCAGCTCACTGCACTGGAGAAAGCCCTCACAAAGAAATGAAGACCCAGCTCCACCAAAAGCAAAATAAATAAACAAACTTAACTTTTAAAAGAAGAAGAGCTTCTTAATATTATGCAGATAAATTTCTTACAATCCCCTAGACATTAGAATCATTAATATTTACATTTTTATAGCCACAAGTTAGTAGGTACATAGACGTAAACAAAATGACCTCTTTTCTCTAGATGCTACTGTCATAAATTAGCACAACACACCCCTAATATGTTCTTTCCTGCTGGAGTCAGGACTAAAGCAAGAATGGTCCCTGCCACTTATTACTCAGTACTCTTGTAATCCCAGAAAATGAAATCAGAGCGAGGAAGCAAAGGCACCTAAATATCAGAAAGATTGATGAAGGACAGATAACAGGGACACAGACCCTGACGCCCAATTCTAAACCCTCAGAAGTTGCAAAACACAAAATTATTTAAAGACTCACTTGTTTGCAAACCTTGACCCATAATAATATGAGGTTATTCAGTCTTCATTTACCCCCATCAGTGTTGATATCACATGCAAACACCTCACTGCATTAAGTCACAAGGAACTTCCTGAGACCCCACTGGGGACTCTGATGCTCTGTGTCACCTTTCTAAAATTGAAAATATTCTGAATTCTGAAACACAAATGACCCCCAAGACTTCGGGGAAGGGATTTTGTACCTGCCATATACTGGACGGTGTCTATAGACACCAAAAAGACAGAAACATCCATGTTGTCATCCAAGAGCTCCCAGGCAAAACTGAGATGGCAAGATACATGCATAAGAAAAGCTTTGAAGCTTTCAAATTTGACATTAAACAAATACATGGTCCTAGACTGGCCCGGGGGTTGGTTGAAGTGAAGAGATACACAAGACTGCCTGTGAATATTTGTTTATTATTTCAGTGCCCCGACGTTGTACCAGCATGTGTTTGATGCATAGAGCTTTGGCCGCAAATGTGGAAGAGATGTGCTTGACAAGGAGGGGAAAGATGATTTTCAGTTCAGTTCAGTCGCTCAATCGTGTCTGACTCTTTGCAACCCCGTGAATTGCAGCACGCCAGGCCTCCCTGTCCATCACCAACTCCCGGAGTTTACTCAAACTCATGTCCATCGAGTCGGTGATGCCATCCAGCCATCTCATCCTTTGTCGTCCTCTTCTCCTCCTGCCCTCAATCCCTCCCAGCATCAGGGTCTTTTCCAATGAGTCAACTCTTCACATGAGGTGGCCAAAGTACTGGAGTCTCAGTTTCAGCATCAGTCTTTCCAATGAACACCCAGGACTTATCTCCTTTAGGATGGACTGGTTGGATCTCCTTGCAGTCCAAGGGACTCTCAAGAGTCTTCTCCAACACCGCAGTTCAAAAGCATCAATTTTTCGGCGCTCAGCTTTCTTCACCGTCCAACTCTCACATCCATACATGACCACTGGAAAAACCATAGCCTTGACTAGATGGACCTTTGTTGGCAAAGTAATGTCTCTACTTTTTAATATGCTATCTAGGTTGGTCATAACTTTCCTTCCAAGGAGTGTCTTTTAATTTCATGGCTGCAGTCACCATCTCCAGTGATTTTGGAGCCCCCCAAAATTAAGTCTGTCACTATTTCCACTGTTTCCCCATCTATTTGCCATGAAGTGATGGGACCAGATGCCATGATCTAAGTTTTCTGAATGTTGAGCTTTAAGCCAATTTTTTTTTCACTCTCCTCTTTCACTTTCCTCAAGAGGCTCCTTAGCTCTTCTTCACTTTCTGCCATAAGGGTGGTGTCATCTGCATATCTCAGGTTATTGATATTTCTCCCGGCAATCCTGATTCCAGCTTGTGCTTCCTCCACCTCAGCATTCCTCATGATGTACTCTGCATATAAGTTAAATAAGCAGGGTGACAATATACAGCCTTGACATACTCCTTTTCTTATTTGAACCAGTCTGTTGTTCCATGTCCAGTTCTAACTGTAGCTTCCTGACCTGCATACAGGTTTCTCAAGAGGCAGGTCAGGTGGTCTGGTATTCCCATCTCTTTCAGAACTGTCCACAGTCTATTGTGATCCACACAGTCAAAGGCTTTGGCATTGTCAATACAGCAGAAATAGATGTTTTTTCTGGAACTCTGTTGCTTTTCCAATGATCCAGTGGATGTTGGCAATTTGATCTCTGGTTCCTCTGCCTTTTCTAAAACCAGCTTGAACATCTGGAAGTTCCCAGTTCATGTATTGCTGAAGCCTGGCTTGGAGAATTTTGAGCATTACTTTACTAGGGTATGAGATGAGTGCAATTGTGAGGTAGTTTGAGCATTCTTTGGGATTTTAAGCCATATATATTAGATCTTCCTGTTGTAAACATCAGAAACTTTGCTTAAAGTCCAGGCCTGGGTGAGCCTCCTCCCGCTGGTCACTGAGCTCTCTCCTGCCTCTCTCAGCTGGATTCCTTCTCCATTATTTCACTCTCAGGCAGGCTCTTTCTGCACGGTGGGAAAGATGACCACTGGAGGTGTTCCATTTGTGATTCCTCCAGACTGCAATCCCAAAAGAGAAGAGACAGAAGGTCGTTCCTCCTGCATCCATCTCAGTCCCTCGTAATAATCCAGCCTAATCATGTTGGCATTTCGACCCAGACACTTTCCTCCTGGCCTGGAGTAACCCTGAGCTGCTGACTTAGACACTCACAAACCTGGATAGCGTCCAGCTGTAGCGAACCCTCAAGCCAGTATCACTTGCTAAAGATTAAAGAGAGGAGTGAATGAAACCCATCATGTGCTGGGCATTTAACATAAATCATCTTTGGAATTCTCACAACACTGAAAGGGAGGTATCACACTTCCCATTTTAATAGATAGGCAAAATAAGCTTTTCCATAATCTTCCAGCTCACGGGGACACCGACCAGCTTGAGTCACATCTTGGGCTTTGTAACTGACAACCACACTATAGTCATGAGCCTGTCCAGTCTCCCTGGATGACCCCTCCCAGCCCCTGCAGCGGAGGATGCAGACAGCAGACCTGACTGCCTGGGAGGGGCAGCCATGGTGGCCATATGCCAGCTGGCCCACCCGCCCACCATGGTGCCCCACCCCTGCCCAGAAGTACTGAAGGGCTCAGCCCCTTTAGACCCCCAGGTACTGCCCCTTCACCACTCCCGTCTTTCTATCTGGAGCCTGGGTCCTACCCAAAGCCATGGAAGGTATGTCTGTACACCACACCCCAAAATGTTGTGTTTGTTTTTTTTAAACAATGGAAAGAAACATTAAGAAAAGAAAAACTATATTACACGATACTATAGACTTAAGCAATTACAAAAGCAAGGGATGCTTGCTGCTTGAAACCATCGAAGATGAAATATACTAAATCTTAAACCTTCAGACGAATACAGAGCCAAGACAATGGCTGCTATTCCATTCATGGCAAATACATTTCTTCTTAATAAAAATGCAAAAAAAAGCAAGGAGTGCTGGGGCAGATTAATGTCTTAAAAAGGAATAGATGTGTGCAGTCACCCTAAAGTCTTCCTCCTAAACAGGACCCCTTTGCTTTGCTGAGGAGGATAGGCAGGCAGGAAGGGGGGCCTGAACTGGAGCAGTGGTCACAGCGTAACAACAGAGGAGGAAGAGTGTCACACTCTGGTCAGTCTCTGGTCACGGGTGTTGATGTCTGTGTATCTAGACAGGGGCAGTATTCACCGGTGGATGTCAGACAGGAAGCTTAGGATGCAAGCTCAGAAAGGAGCTTTAAAAGTGAGAGCTTCATGCTAAGTTAACAGACGCTTAAGATGTTTAAGATGGGCTTGCCTGGTGGTTCAGACAGGAAAGAATCTCCCTGCAATGCAGAAGACCTGGGCTCGATCCCTGTGTCGGAAAGATCCCCTGGAGAAGGGGATGGCAACCCACTCCAGTATTCTTGCCTGGAGAATTCCGCGGACAGAGGAACCTGGCGGGCTACAGCCCATGGGGTCGCAAAGAGTCGGACACGACTGAGCAGCTAACAGACACAGATGTTTAAAGGAAAGAAGAGAAGTGCCTTGCTAAAAAGAATGAAACAGAGTATTATAGGTAGAAGGTGTAACATTTATTTGGATGAAGTATTTTGCTCCTGCTGAGTCTAGGTTGGAATATCCTTCCCATCAGTGTTGCTTGCTTTCTCCTTCTAAATATGAGAAATGTCTGGGTCCCTTCTGAACTGAGATAAGTGTGTGGACAGGCTTACGCTTGATGGCTATGTGTTAGCTGTTCAGTCATGTCCTACTATTTGTGACCCCATGGACTGTAGCCCACCAGGCTCCTCTGTCCATGGGATTCTCCAGGCAAGAATACTGGAGTGGGTAGCCACTCCCTTCTCCAAGGGATCTTCCCCACCCAAGGATCCAACCCTGCATTCCAGGCAGATTCTTTACCATCTGAGCCACCAGGGAAGCCCTTAAAGGCTATGGTCCTGCTGTAAAATACAGGAGAGATGTGCTTGAAAAGGGGGAAAATATCATTTGTAATTTCTGTGTGTTAGACTCTTACACTTGGAAACCTCAGAAGCTGGACTTAATATGAGAGAAAAAAAAAAAACTACACTTAATAAAAGCAAAAAATTGACCTACTGGCTCATTTAGAGAAATATTTAAAAGAAGCAGACTATAGGCATTTTCTGATCAGGAGTTGATCCTTTAGCAAATATAATATTTTGGGACTAAGTATCCTATATCCAAGTTGGAATAACCTTCTAAATAACTTGCTGAAAGTCGCCCAAGGAATGATTTGTCAATGTTCCAGAAGAGGGAGGTATAAAGGCAAAGGCGCTGTGCCTGGAACTTCTCTGAATAATTAAGTTACAGTTGCTATTTGCAAGTCACTGCAGAGAAAAATCTTCCAAAAG
>NW_025091463.1:0-1190 GCF_019320065.1 Cervus canadensis
GGGAATAAGTGTAAATCTATGGCTGATTCATATCAATGTATGACAAAACCCACTGAAATGTTGTGAAGTAATTAGCCTCCAACTAATAAAAAAATTAAAACAAACAAACAAACAAACAAACAAAAAAACCCGCTCTGCTGTGGATCTGGGCTGTGGGTCTGAGCTGAGGGTGAGCGGGTCCAGGAGGCCTGCTGCGCTGTGGGTCTGGGCTGTGGGTCTGAGCTGAGGGTGAGCGGGTTCCAGGAGGGAGGCGCTGGGAGGCAGGGTGTTGTCTGTCATTATTGATTCTTCTCTGCAGCTTTCTGTTGAAAGAACAAAGCCTGTTTTCTGCCTGAGCCTCCCACCCGCCTGGGTGCTGAAGGAGTGGATCTTACCGACTCGCCCGGGGCGGCTGGGTGACCCTGCTCACACATCTAGGGGCAGACAAGGACGTGTGGGGAGGCGGGGGTGCGGACTAGGGAAGAGGAAGGGTGCGGCTCTTTCCACTACAGCCCACAGCCAAACAGCAGGGAAAACAGTGATTTGGCGGGAGGGGCTCCCTGGCCTGGTTTCCACCAGGAGACTTCAGGATTCCCAAACCTGTTAATGAAACCCTCGTTATACGGCAGAACACATAGACGAGCGTGTTTTCCCCGGGAAAAGCAGGTTATAATTGGGGTTGGCTCTCCTCTCTATGCCTTCACCATCAAAACGTGTGACCGGGACAAATAATAGAACAGACGGGCAAAGAGGTAAAAGCTGTGAAGTCTTTGCCACCATTTAAAATCCCAGGGCTTTAAGTCTGATAAAGAAGAAAAAAAGAAGCCATTTGTGAACTGTACACATTCTTTACAAATTGGGCACCAAGATGTGAATCTACCAAACACATATTTAACCTAAACTAATGAGCTGGCAAGAATAAATTTCAACTACGCACTGACTCAACCGCCGGTTTTCATTTTTTGCTAGCCTTTGGGTGGATAACTTTGGATGGCTGCAGAACATTAATCGTTTCTCTCAATAATTCTCTTATGGGGCAGATCCACTTGAAGTAATTTCTTTGTTTCTGAGTTCCAAGGTAGAATTCTTCTCAAAACCTATGGCAGTGCGGAGATATCGGAAACCTTACATAAGGACCCAGTCCTGGCTTGTCTTTTCTTGGTCCCACTACAGGAGTCTCTGAGAGTCACAAGCTCCATATGGAATGAGCC
>NW_025091464.1:0-1061 GCF_019320065.1 Cervus canadensis
GGGGAATACGTGTAAATCTATGGCTGATTCATATCAATGTACGACAAAACCCACTGAAATGTTGTGAAGTAATTAGCCTCCAACTAATAAAAAATTTAAAAAAATAAATAAATAAATAAATAAAAGTACCCAGTCTCCAGGGCTTACAACAGTGTGTCTTGGACTGTCATCTGGAGAGGACCGTAGTCTGTTGCCGTATCTGGACGTGGCCTAGATTTATAATCATTTAAGATGAGGCTGGGTTTCTGGGTCAGTTAGCATGTCCAGAGTAAGGAACGGCCTTCTGTATGTCATTCCAAAAAGGCTTAACTTGGTGGTGGTTTTAGGGGCTGTCCTGACCCTTAAGAAAGCTACTAGCAGCAGGTGATACTACAACTCTGACATTTCCTGGCAGCGTTTGCGCAAGGTTTTCTTTAGGGTATGATTAGCCTGTTCCACTTTTCCTGAGGCTGAATGGAGGTGGTGCTTAATTCCTAAAGCCTGCAAAACCTGTGGAGTGATCTTTGCTAGAAGGTCCATTGTCACTCTGAAGGTGATGGGGCAACCTGAATCTAGGAATAATTTCCCTTAGGAGAGCCCTTAGCCACTTCAGTTGCCTTCTCTGATCTAGTAGGGAAAGCCTCTATCCATCCAGTAAAGGTATCTATAAAGACTAGTAAGTATTTGTAAGTATCCACGAGGGGTTGTAAAACCCTTCTTTGCTTCCAACTCTATGGGGAACTTTATTGTCTCTTGTTAAAAATAGGTGGTTTCTGGCCTAAGGCTAATTCTTACAAGTTGGGCATTTATGGCCTTTCCAGGGATTCCTTTGTCCCACAGTGAAGGGTCCATTGCTTGTAGAATATAACTGGGAATAGGACCTTGCTCTTCTGGCTGGTCTGTCTTAGTCAGAGTCAAGATAAGGGACATCTCCGTATGGCTCCGAGGGAACTCAGAAGGTCCCTCCCAAGGACAAGGGTTGGACATAGCTAAAAGGGCAACTGAAATCAACCGCTGCTGGAATTGGGAAGTGAGAGCCCAAGGAAGTGATAAGTAGGAGGCTTTCCATCAACACCAGTCAC